>NC_134363.1:62845816-63145816 GCF_048569485.1 Anomaloglossus baeobatrachus
TGTTACACTAAGCGTAAATAGGACTTGTGCTGCCGAGAACTGTGGTAGGCCATATGCGCTGAGCATACGTGAGCATCGTTTGCTTTTGTCTGCTTGTGTTTATAGGCATTTATAATGACCGCCGAGTTCACTAATTGATGGTTGTATCGTGTTGCTGTGGTAACGGTCTTCAAAGCTCCTTACATCTCCTCAAACTTTTCATTACTTACATCAACTCAATTATCAAGAAATTACAATTTCAGGATAAAGAGATAAGTACACGTTTATACCAGTCAAGTCTTGTCTGGTCACTATGCGACTTCAGAATCCTTACAGTGTGTGCACTGCACTGTCAAGATTCTCCCGTGTTGAGGCAGACAGTCACCTGATTGCACCTATGTAATTTGCATACATCAGTTATGTGCCGACTAGACATGCATGACTTCACTCGATTCACTTGTACTGAGTGAGGCTGAGAAAGTCTAGTTGGAATGTGGCGGAAAGTATAGAAACTTACACTTGAGGTCACTTGATCACTAACTCTCTGTCTCAACACTGGAGAATCCTGACAGTATGTGCGGTCATGCGCAGTATGAAGCCAGGTGTACGCGTCCCGGCTTCAGAGAGGTGTACTGCGCATGACTGGAAGTGCCAAGCAATTAGAAGCGCCGTCACAGCAAACAAAAGTACACGCGTCGCCGCTGGTGACGTTGAATTGAATAGCATGTTAGTATACCCCTGTGGGCATGCTAACATGCTAAGAGGGTGGACAAGTGTACCGCCCCGCGGCCTCGGCTGCGACTGCAGAGCCGCTCGAGTGTCGGTGGCTCGAGCGCCTCCGGACCCGGGGGTCACGACGCTCTGGAAGGGTGTAGTGGCGGTGCATGCAGGGGGTGGTTGTATTGTAAAGTTCGTGACGCCATCCACGGGTTGTGGTGATGGTGGGCACCACCGCTGAGCTAAAGGTACGGGGACTCCCGGGAGCGGTGTAGGGGCGCAGCTAGGTGTTGACCCCTCCGTGGGTAGGGGATGTTGGTCCCGGGGCACGGCTGGCGAGGGGCCGGGGTGCAGGGCGCAGTGTGACGGTGCAGCGTGTTGCGGTGCCTGAGGGAACTGGTGTACTCACGATTAAACCACACAGAGTCACTGGTAAACCAAACGGGGTGACGAACGGGGCCCGCAGCTGGCTGCAGTTTCTCCAGATAGGTTGGTAATGTCCGCCTTTCTCCTGCACCTGTATGTGATCTTGGCTACTGTGCCTGAGCACTGGTAGCCCACTCCCCGGCGTATGTGTCGTAGGAGCCCGCAGACGCTGGCCCCTTGGATCTCTGGCCTCTGGTGGTGGCTCCTATCCGGATGGGTTGGGCTGTTGCCTTCAATTGGGACTTAGGTGGGAATGAACCTCTGAGGTCCAGACTGCAATCAATTGATTTGACTATGGTGGTGGCTTATAGCCTAGTTCGGGGTCTGAGTACCCTGCCTGGTGCTCCGGTATCCAGTTGGCTCCCCGGTTCGATTCCGGCGGGCCACTACCCTGTCCCTTACGGTTCCACTGGTCGTATTCCCGGTCTCCTGCAGGCGGCCACTACAGTCTACCTGCCTGACTGATCTGGGGTCCCAGGCTCCAACCCAGGCCCCAAGCAGAACTGACTCCGCTCACGCCTCTCTCCACACTCGATCTCTCTAACTGCTTGTGTTTTCCTGCCTCAGGTCAGCAGATCAGTGTCTATCTGCCTGACTCCGCCCACCTGGTGTGCCTGTCTGACTCTGAGGGAGGCAATCAGGTCTTTTGGTTGACTGATGGTACCTTACTGGGGTGGGGTATATGTGGTGAGTGTAATGACCTGTGACCCCTGGGGTGTCCAGGGCATCACACTAGTCAGGGGATAACACGCCCTTGGAACTAGTCCCTGCGCTCATTAGCATATCATAAAAGATCTTTATAAATACTTTTTTAAAGATCTCTTTATCTATGCTAGTGTATACAGGGACGGTTAGGCAGGGATTAGTAAAATGCATCCAGAACTGCTTGTGGTTCTGGGTGCATATTGAACCAGACAAGTTCCCTTTAAATGGAATTGTCTTTATAAATCAAATTGTTAGAGGTTATCCGAGTATCTGCCATCACTTTGTGTGACTACAGACTTCTGAATCCTGGCAGAGCAGCGCACACTGTCAGGATTCTCCAGTGTTGGGGCAGAGAGCTGGTGATCAAGTGACCTCAAGTATAAGTTTTCATACTTCCCACCACATTCCAACTGTATATTGCAATTGACAGGTTCCCTTTAAAATGGAATCTGTCAGTACAAAATGACTGTTCAAACCATGCACAGACACTCTGTGCACCCTTGTATCATCGTTGTCACATGAATTTCCAGAGGATTGGAGAAAGAAGAAAAATAATTAGATCCTACATGCAAGACTATTCCTAGTGCACAGTGAAAGGGGTAGTGCACGACGGAGACTTACTAGAGCCATTATTAGAGTTGAGAGAGTACCTAACTATTCACACTCGCTATACTCCTAACGAGTACTGTCCAATACTCGCGTATTTGTTCAGAATAGTGTCTGCAATGCAAGTCAATGGGGAAAAACTCAAAGTAACAAGTAACCCGAATGCCGTACTATTCTAGCGAATAGTGCGGAATTCAGGTTACTCTTTTCATTGAGAGTATTCCCCGTTGACTTGCATTGCACACGCTAATAGGAATACATACGCGAGTATTGGACAGTACTCGTTAGGAGTATAGCGAGTTCGAATAGTTAGGTACTCGCTCGACTCTAGCCATTATGTCACGCACTGGCCCACTGATACTAGGTACAGAACAATTTTTTAGATTATCCAGGCTTAACCCCCTGAAGTTTTTTGTGTTCTACATATTTCTCTGGAACTGTCTGCAACAAGCTGGATATATATGCTGGACGGATTTATGCAGACTGGACAGTGACATTCATGCAGGACAGAAGCCCGCCATACACATTTGATGACCGTCAGTTGACGGACGCTCAGACGATCCTTCATCCGAAAACCATCTCGGCCATCTCTCCCATACAGAGGGGAACTTGTTCGGCCAAGCCGCTAAGAAACATCTCTGCCAGCGGCTTATCGCTGGTAGAACAATGACCTGCAATCCGAAATCAGTCATTCCCAATTGATGTCTTTCCTGACAATCAGTCGGCTGGTCCTTCATACAAAAAGAGTGTCAACCAAACCTTTCGATATAGGTTTAATGTGTATAGGGGGACTTTGGAAATATCCCCATTGTCAGTGGTTAGCGCTTGCAGTGTTGGGTTCTCTGGTATCTTATATTTCGAGTAGTGACTTATCTCAAGAAGAACAAAAGAATCGGCAGTCTGAAATTGGACATGTCAGAACCTCATCTCCCTAGCATCATCTGTCATGGCCCCCATACACAGTGGGTTGGCTGATCCACTCTATATTGGTGGGTTCAGCTATTATTTTTTAACTACATATTGGGGTGGGAAGGTAATGCAAGAAGAGGTTGACAATTTCTTAAAAATAGTCCTAATTCTATGATTTCGTCCCACTCTCCAAAGATACACCGATAGGGAATGTGGATTGAACCCCAATGGGGACATTGAGGAGAATATCTGTAAAACGCTGCCAAATTTATGTCGCTATATAGGAGACTTAAAGTGTACATAATATAAATATATTTTGGGAAAATAGATATTACATGACTATCATTAGAAGGGATTTTTACCAAAATTGCCCATAAATCATCGAGAAACTTTAGACTAGAACCCATACACCAGAACTTTTTTTTCGTAAGGCTTCAATTATTTTCTATAACTTTGCCAAGAAATGCTGGACTCGTGTTTACAAGAAAATAGAAGAAATTTAGTCTTACCGAGAAACGGATCAGACTTTATAAGCCACTTATGATGAAGTTCTGATTTCCTTCGCCATTCTGCAGTCCGCCAATTAATAGTCCAATACCACAGGGTCTGTATATAATTGGTGGTGCAGCGGGATTATCGGGTGGCGGTGGCGGCGGACTCCTGGATGTTTACTTTGTATCATTTCCCTTCTTGTGTATTAAATAGACTGCTACACGGATTAGAATCTGCCTCTCGTTGGAGGACACTCCTCTGTTTGCCCGTGGGACATGTCTGTTAACACACCTTCTGTGATTTACTGATGACACAGGCTGAATCATAATGCTCGCTCTGTTATCATACGTTATCATTGGAGGGGTCAGAAAAACAACGTTAAATCATTTCCAGCTGGAGATTAAAAGTATTAAAGGGAATTTAACAACGAGTTCTCAAACAGACAGGGTGATTTTTTTTGTCTTTTCCATTTATGGAGTGCACAGATCACTATAAAAAAGTCCATATAAAAAAAATATATTTTCTATATTTGGTGGTTACATGATGAACTATGACTGGTGTGACAGGACCTCCCAAATATGACACACACTATTCATACCGAAGTGTGATGATTAGTGATGAGCGGGCACTACCATGCTCAGGTCTAGTAACTAGTGATGAGCGAGTGTGACGCCCTGGACCCCAGGGGTCACAGGTTACTACACAACACCATACACCCCCTTCCCTGGACAGGTCACACCAGTCAAACATTAAATCCTTGTTGCCACCCGCTGGGGTTGATGTTCACACCAGGTGGAGCGGAGCCAAGCGGTTGGCCCCACCCACCGAGGAGTTCACAGCCTGGAGGCGGGAAAAACATGGTCAGTTAGTCCAGTGGTGGTCAAAGAGTCCAGTCCTGGGCAGGAGTGAGGAGTAAGAACTGTGTGTCTGGGTCAGAGCCCAGGTACTTCCAGCAAGGTCGGCCGATGGTGGTGGCCGTCTGCAGGAGTTGGCGAAGATCAGCGGAACCGTAGGACCAGGGTCAAGCGTTGGCCCGCCGGTACCGAACCGGGGAGCCGGTTGGAGCCAAGCACCAAGCAGGGTACTCAGACCCCGACTAGGCTTAAAGCAAACCTCTAGTCAAATTCTCTGATTGTGGTCTGGACCTCAGGGGTTCATTACCAACCAAGTCCCGATTGAAGGCAACAGCCCAACCATTTCGGATAAGTGCCACCGCCAAGGGCCAGAGATCCAAAGGGCCAGCGTCTGCGGGCAAAGGGGCTCCCCCGGCACATATACGTCGCGGAGCGGACTACCGGTGCCCAGGCACTGGAGTCAACATACAAACACAAGTGCAGGGAAACGACAGCCACCATCAACCCATCCAGGGAAACACTGCAGCTGGCTGCGGGGCCCATCCATCCAGCCATTTGGTTTACCAGAGACTCTGTCCATCTGTGTCTGAGTGAGTACACCAGTGCCATCCGGCACCACGCCGCGCTGCACCGCGACCCTGCACCCTGCGAGCCCTCATCCTACGGGAATTCAACCCGCCACCGGGCCCCGGGACCAACAGCCCCTACCCCGGGACCAACACCTAGCTGCTCCCCGCCATCGCTCCCGGGAAACCCGTCACCAGCAGCGGTGGTGCCCACCATCACCACAACCCGTGGGTGGCGTCACGAACTCTATTCATCCCAAATCCCCTTTTCACTCGTGGGCGAGGAGCGCTGCTCGAGCTCCGGGTCCGGCCCCGCTCGAGCCACCGAGGAGAAGGCACTGGATCCGGGCGCGATTTCCCCGAGCAGCCCCCGCGACGGGGAAGCTGGCCTCCGCCCTCGACACGAGCACTTCTGTGCTCCGATGCTCGGTACTCATAACTAGTGATGAGTGAGCACTACCATGCTCCGGTGCTCGTAACTAGTAATGAGTGAGCACTACCATGCTCGGGTGCTCCGTACTCGTATCTAGTGATGAGTGAGCGCTACCATGCTCGGGTGCTCCGTACTCGTATCTAGTGATGAGTGAGCACTACTATGCTCATGTGCTTGGTACTCGTAACTAGTGATGAGCGAGTACTACCATGCTCGAGTGCTTGGTACCGGTAGCAAACAGTTGGTGCTTGGATAGGCACAACTAGGCTACCGAGTATAATGTAAGGCAATGGGGAATTTGAGTATCTTAAGTTCCTCATTGACTTCCTTTATACTTGGTACTCTAATTGCTCCCATCTGAGCATTAACTGGTAATTACGAGTACAGAGCACCAGAGCATGGTAGTGCCCGCTCATCAGTCGTCACGAGTACCGAGCATAGTAGTGCTCACCCATCACTAGTTATGAGCACAGAGCACCCGAGCATAGTTGTGCTCACTCATCACTAGTTACAAGTACTGAGCACCCGAGCATGGTAGTGCTCGCTCATCACTAGTTACGAGTACTGAGCACCCGAGCATGGTAGTGCCCGCTCATCACTAGTTACAAGTACCAAGCACCCGAGCATGGTAGTGCTCGCTCATCACCAGTTACGATTACTGAGCACCCGAGCATGGTAGTGCCCGCTCATCACTAGTTACAAGTACTGAGCACCCGAGCATGGTAGTGCTCGCTCATCACCAGTTACGATTACTGAGCACCCGAGCATGGTAGTGCCCGCTCATCACTAGTTACAAGTACTTAACACCTGAGTATGGTAGTGCTCGCTCATCACTAGTTACTAGACCCGAACATGGTAGTTCTCGCGCATCACTAGTGACAATTACATGATGGGTTGTATAGGACTAGAAAAACATGGCTGCTTTCTTCCGCCCCCAAAAATGCACCATCCAGTCTTGAGTTTTGTCTGATATTGACACACAACTCCATTAAAGTGAATGAGCCGAAGTTTCAATAATACACACGTGGATAGGTGGTTGCATGATTTGGCTCCTTTCCTACGTAGTGAAAAAGCAGGAACTTCCCTCCCATTTACTGGCATTTTATAGGGCCAGCATAGTCCTATGAAAAATATCCAGATAAACTGACAAGAGTTGCCAGTTTGAGATTAACAGCAAGGGAATTTATGCTACGAATGTAAGCGGGTGAGATGTGTGGGTCCCCTGCACCTTATTCACAATTATATCTGCAGTGATGCATAACGTTGCGAACATCACTGCAAAACCTCCTGTGCGGGAGGTCCACAGCCTTAGGCCCCATTCACACGTCCGTGAAAATCACGCACGTTTTTTCACGGTTGTGTCAAAGGTGCGTATTGCCCTCCGTGTGCAGTGTTAATGGCACATGTGTGTTCTCCGTGTGCTATCCGTGATAACACACAGAGAATGGAAACTTTCTGCTCACCTGTCCCTGGCGTCGCTGTCCGGTGCGCTGATCTTCGGTCTCCGGTCTCGACGACTCCCTGCTGCTTCCGACCCACAGTGGAGTGAATATTCATGAGCATAATGAGCTGGGGTCGGAAGCAAGTGACAGCAGTGACAGAGACAGCAGTGCTGGAGAAGGTGAGTATAGAAATTCTTTTTATTTCACAGGCACGTGTGTTTTCTCCGGTGCGTGTCACACGGATCACATCCGTGTGGTACATGTGACACCCGTGATGCCGGAGAAAAATGGACATGTCTACGTGTCGAGCCCACGGGCACACGTATGCTCCACATGTACACGGTCCATGGCAAAACACAGACGTGAGCACAGACCCATTGATTTTAATAGGTCTACGTGTGCCCGTGTCCCCAGCACGTGAGGAAACGGACCAAACATGTACCGGAGACACGGATGTGTGAAGGGGGCCTTAATGTCAGAATTCAGCCATGTAGTTCTAATCCTGTACAACCTCAGGGTGCATAGATGTGTTATTGATATGCAATTGTGACATATTCAGTATTGAGTGAGTATTGGCGCCACATACAGAAATCTCCGCACTTGCAGCCATAACAGCTGTCAGAGCGGCTATTAATGGTCGTCTGAGAAAGGTTCTGCTGCACTGAAGGCACTTGGTCAAATCATCAAGATTTGCTGCTGGCAGCTCCTTGTGCATTTGTTGACCAATATCCAAAGATGCTGTAGACCACTTAAGTCATACAGGCTACTCATAGTTGCGTGAGCCACATGTTGCGTTGTGAAAAAACAGCTCCTGGTTCCACAACGAAATTGGCCAGCAATTGCATAGGGAGCTGCCAGCAGGGGATCTTGATGATTTGCCCAATTGCATTCAATGCAGCAGAACATTCCTCATTTACTCACTAATAACCTCAGTGATCGCAGCCAAGGTTGTAAAGTGCTCGGATTTATGCACATGGGTCATACTCCACACTGGATAAATTAAGAGCTTTTCAAAATTTGGTTTCCATTTTTTTTTTTTTTTTATTATTTCCATTTCATTGACCTGTCTAACCATCCTGTGATGTCAATGACTTTTCCTTATTGGTGTTGCACTTCCAGTGTTGAGGCGGACATATCATTGGTGCAACCGGGGGCCCAAGAAGTCAGGGGACCATTTTGACCTCCAAAGCAGGTGGAATTGGGCATTTTGATGAGTTCTTGGGGTGCATAGGGCTCATATTCTGTTCTTGTACAGGGACCTCTTGTCTGGTGTCCACCGGTGGGATCACAGATGGGATTTTTAGCAGCCCTTTTGATTTGATTCCTCTCGAGGTAAAAGAATTAAACATGTCCGACAGCTGCTTATCTCCTATGATGATGGCGATGACATGTCGCCACAGTGTGAACACTACATGGGGTTTATTTCCTAAATAATTGGAATGTTCTATAGTTGGCCATTAATATTAATTCAGAGTTGTCCCCATTGACAGTTCGGAGCATTGGGGAAGCACCAACTGCAAGTTCAGTCCTAAGAAAGCGAAGCGAGCAGGTGTGCCAAGTGCCACAGAGGGAACAAAGCGCGCACTATACTCCTATCCACACCACCTTTATTAATCTGACAGTCAGTCCATTCCCTTAACTCTTTGGGTGCTGTATACTGGATAGAAGCACAACCAAGTCCCAAAAAGTTAGCGAGAAGCGTGCGGCGCCCTGTCTCCGAGCATGTGTGCCCCGGCTAGCTCCATGGCTTGTTTACAAACCCTGTTGCTATATTAAGTGAAGGCAGGGCCTGCCCCAGAGCCTGGTGCCATACGTCGCAGATGTGCGCCTGACTGTCTGCTGGAGCTAACAGGGGATTGTCACTTGTCCATGTGGAGGCTATTGCAGACATGCAGCGTAATCCCTGCAGGGCCAGTCAGGTCTCCCAAAAATCAATGCGATTCAGAGACCTTAAATCCATTTATATGGGATGCAAACAGTAAACTGCACAAAACAAAAACCATACAAAATAGAGATTTATGGACAGCGGCGGCGTGTCTAAAATAAGTATGTACACACTGATCATCTGTAATGAGACGTTTCTTGGCACAAAAATGCAACATGTGAACACAGCCTAAAAATACACTTAATTATAATCTCTAGATCACAAAAGGCTACTATCGTAGTGGTAAGAGCTTGTTCACACGTCTTTTTTCCCCTTGAAAAAACCCCAACAGAATGGAATTTACTAAGAAAAACTATATTGAAAAATTGCACCTGTTCTGTGTTTTAGAGCCAAATACTTTTGTGTGACTGAAGCCCAAGCATAAGGTTCTGTGATTTCCATTTCAATAACTAAAATAATCACATCAGAGATGGATTGGTTGTGTTTCCACATGTGCCGTTATGATACATTTGTGACGGAATCCGCAACGGAATGTCCAACACCGGACCAAGAGCAGATCACCGGCACCGGCTTTGCACCCGAGTGTATCTTTGTAGGGTTATCCCTCCATTCTGAGCTGGGTTCACCATGATCCAATATTAAATAGTTACAATGTCCCTTGTGCAACTAAGTTGCCAATAAACCCCAATGTGAAACTCAAGTGCCAATGATCTACTTTGTAACAGTTCACATGGTGGTCACATGTGCAGGCAGGTGGTGCTCTTGGCTTACACAAGGGGTGCAATGTCTATCAATAAGCTGAGAGTATGTTGTCCTTCTTACCTGGGGTGTGTGGTGTGGCCGCCTGGTCTTCTACTGGGTCAGAGGAGCTTCCATTAGTTCGACCTTTGGTTCCTCTCAGTAGATGTCTTCTCCTGCCTCCTCACCATGCTGTGTTTACTTTCCCTGCCTGCCTTACTTCCTTTCCTCCTCTTCTCCTTCCTCTCATTCACTTCCAAACTACCTAGATGTGCTCAGTCCTTGTTCCCTTCTCCCTCTCTGTCTGCACACCTCCCCCCCCACGCCTCTCCCCTTCCACAGAGCTGGAGGCAGGGTCTCCCTAGAACAATTGAAGGCCCAGCCTCTAGGAACTCCCAGATTCCAGAAGGCAGGATTCGGTTTCTGCCCGTCCACTCCCACCCTCCTCGCCTGTTGATTCCAGACCTGTCTCAGGAGGCAACAAAAAATGCCAAAATATAAGAATATCTCTAGTTATTTGCATCAAGCGGTTTTACATTCCTGGTAATAGGAGAAACTCTCCCGGACTTTACGTTTGTGGGATTTCTCCGGAGGGTTCTGTTCGTTACCTCACTCCTATAACCTGTGTCTGGCTTTATCTTCAGCCGAGAGGAAGGAAAGCCAAGACGTCTGAGCTCACACTTTTCCATTCATCCAGCTCACATAGCAGGATGAGCCGGAATGGCCGACTTGACCACACTTACCGTAGGTTTCCTTCACCTAGAATTTTTTTTTCTGGCTCGTAAAAAAACCCAGAATTTTACGCATTTTTTTTAACAAGTGTTTTCTTTCTTGTTTTTTTTTCCCCCTATTGCATTTCAACAAAAACCTTTATAAAGGGTTTTTTTTTTGCGATGACTAAAGGCCCCGTCACACATAGCAATGTCGTTAGCGAGATCGCTGAAACGTCCCAGGTTTAGTGACGCAACAGCGGCCTCGCTACGTGTGACACATAGCAGTGACTGGTCCCCCGCTGCGATATCGTCGATCGTACCTGAACGTCCTGGTTCATTTTTTGATCGTTGCTGTCCCGCAGGGCAGCATGCATCGCTATGTTTGACGCCATAACAACGACGAGCGACGCGGGCGTGTTTTTGCTTTGCCTTTTCAACGCCCCCTCAGCTCTGATTGGTGGTCACAACTACGTTATGATTGGGTGACCTTGCCATAAAGAAGGCAACGTAGTAACGCTTCCATCCTTTGTTCCTGAGCGCGTGCAGGTCAGCTATCAATTATATGCAATCATAACCATATTCTGCATTGTGCTCATGCTGTGCTTTCCGCTGTGCCCATTTTTTGCGCGTGTGGCAAATTTATTTATTTTTTTCATGGCACGCTCGTCAATGGACTGGAACGCAGTTTTCCATGACATTTAACATGTACAGTTATAATAATCGCGTTATTGGTGAAATGGAGGTATAATACGATCCACAGATAAGCACGTGTCGTGCCCAGAGAAGGGGGTACTCAGTCCTGGGCGGTAAAAAATGGGAATGTCACTCTGGTGGCCATTGCCCGGTCGCGTGCCCTGGGGCTTCTCTTCCAAAATGGGGTATTTACAGGGGTGAATAGAGTTAATGTCATGTGACGCCACCTGCGGGTTGCGGTTAAGGATAGAGAACCGCCGCTGCTAAATGTGGGTACTCGCAGAGCTGGTGGTGATTGCAGCAATGGTGTTAGGCCCTCCGCAGGTAGGACCGTGCCTGGGAGATGATGAGGGATAAATTGGAGACCACACCAGGTTGTATTTAACAGTCTCTACTCACTTAGACCCAGGGGTTGCTGGTTCAGGTCCCTTGGAGTATCAGTGCCAATGTAGTGACCCAGGTTGCTCTGACCCCGGAACTCTCTGTTGATTGGGTTCCAGTAGCGTGGAGCGTTTGGGGCCCGACTGTCCCTTTTGGGGGTACAGTCTCCTCCATACGGCGGGCAGTGAGGACCCTGTGGGGAGGTAAGTGTCCGAACCCCGATCCTAGTTTACTGCTGATGCCCCAGGATTATTTGGTTCAGTGAAGTCCGTGAATGTGTTCTCACCGGGCAGGTATTTATCAAGCCATGTAGAACTGGCGCCTGATAAAGGGCCCTGTGCCCCATGCGTGCTCCGGTCCCAGCGGTATTTCCGGTACCGACCTGGCGACCTCTCTCCTGTGCCCCCGGGTGACCGTTGCACAGACCCAGCTCAGGCACGTCTGACTGCTGACCCCTTCCACTAGGCTGGCTAATCCCCGGGACTCGTTCCTTTCCATGGCGACAATCCCCTTACATGGTTAACCCTCTATGCCCGGTGTGGAGTGGAGAACTAGGATTTTAGTTGTGCTTTGGTGGTATCAGCACTGGTACTCTAGGTCCCAGGGGGTAGGTCCTGCATCCCCAAGAGGATGCAGTTCCTTGTAGTGCCCTGAGTGTCTCAGGGTTGCTACACACACACTCAGGAACAAAGGAAGGATACGCTACTGCGTTGCCTTCTAATGGCAAGGTCGCCCAATCCGAGAATCACAGCTCAGCAGTAGTGGCCACCAATCGGAGCAAAGGGGCGTGGAAAAGGCAACGCAAAGGCACGCCTGGGTGGAAACACTACACCTTTATCGAGGTCTGAGTTGTCTGAATAGCTGCTGTGTTGTGACGCCCTGGGCAAGCCAGGGGTCACAGGTCACAACACCACACCCCCCCCACATTCCCTGCAGGTACACCAGCTAACCTACAAATCCTTGTTGCCTTCCTCCAGGGGCTGGTGTTCACACCAGGGGGTGGAGCCAGGCAGTTGGTGTCTGCCCACCGAGGAGTTCACAGCCCTGGAGGCAGGAAGAACCAGGCAGATAGAGTTTGGAGGAGGAAGTGGAAGGAGAAGATTAGCCCAGGCAGGGCTAGAGTGCAGTTCAGTTTAGGAGGAGGAAGTGAAAGGAGTAACAACAGAGTGTAGCTCAGGAGGGAGCTAGAGTGAAGTGAAACAACAGTGGAAGTGACAGAAAGCCTGAAGTTGGTCTGTGGCTGTGTGCCCAGACGGAGTCAGCAAGGTCAGCAGACGGCGGTGAAGGTCTGCAGTGGGACTGTCTGGAGGTTGCTGGAAGGACCACGGAGGCTGTGTGCCCGGGGGTCTGGAGCAGTATACAAAGGGCAGTCAGCACCAGGGCAGGGGCCTTTCGGACCCCGGCAAGGCTTGGAGTCGCCGTAAATTGCCAAATCCGTTAGTGAAGGGGACGTCTGTCTCCCAACAAGCAAGTCCTGATTGACGGCAAAGGTCCAACCACAACGGGGAAACACCGCCACCGCCAAGGCACCAGTTTCCCAGGGCCGGCGCCTGCGGGCAAAGTGTGGAGCTCCTCCGGCCCAGATTGTAGTCGGGGAGCGGGTAACCGGTGGGAATCCATCGCTACTAAACAGACATTTCAAAAGGCGCAGGGAAGAGACCATCACCGCTAACTGCAGGGAACCGCAGCACCATGAACCGTCCGAGGGACCCGTCCAACCAGCCGTTTGTTTACCGAGAACTGTGTCGTGTACTGGCTGAGTGAGTACCTCCGTGCCGTGCGGCACAGCGCTGTCCCTGCGCCCCTGCACCTCCACAGGCCCCATCCCTGCCTGTCCGCCATCCCAATCCCATCACCGGGCCCTGGGAGCACCACAACCCCTACCCACGGAGGGCACATCAACAACTGGCTGCTCCATACCATCACTCCCGGGCTCCCCATACAGAGCAGCGGTGGTGTTAACAAATCACCACAACCGTGGCTGGCGTCACGGACAATAAACTATCCCAAAACTCCAATTCCCCTTTTCACTCACGGGCGAGGAGCGCCGCTCGAGTCCCCGGGATCCGGCCCATCGCTCGAGCCATCGAGCAGCGGCAGGCCGCAGCAGCCGCGCAGCCGGACCCGAGCAGAGGGAGAGCGCGGCGTCCCCTCCTCCGCCCGCGACAACTTGGCGTCACGAACAGGATCTTACCGCTCTGCCGTTGGGTAGAGGTGCGCCTTGTGACCGCCGGAGGTATCCGGCTGAAAAATTTCAGAAGTCGCCATCTTTGGCGCGAAAAGTTCCCGCTCGAGCGTCTTCTTGAGTAGCAGAGGCGCGAAGGCCAAAACCCCGCCCCAATAGAGGAGGGGCCGGAAAGAGGCTAAGGGGGACGGAAACAAGATGTCTGTGTGACGCCCTGGGCAAGCCAGGGGTCACAGGTCATAAATAATAATAATCTTTGTTTCTATAGCGCCAACATATTCCGCAGCGCTTTACAATTCAGGAGGAACATATACATATCATATACATAAACATATACAAACAAGTAAAAAGGTCATCACACCACCACACCCTACACCCCAGTTAGGCACATACAGCTAACCCAAAAATCCTTGTTTCCTTCCTCCAGGGGCTGATGTTCACACCAGGGGGTGGGCCAGGCGGTTGGCTCCGCCCACCGAGGAGTTCACAGCCCTGGAGGAAGGAGGAACCAGGCAGTCAGCTCAGGGGGAGCTTGAGTAAGGAGTTCAGCTAGGAAAGTGAAGTGGTAAAGGCGGGAACTAAGAGGAGCTGAAGTAAAGTGAAAGGTGACAGAAGTAAAGCCTGAAGTGAGTCCGGCTGTGTGCCCAGACAGTGACAGCAAGGTCAGCAGACAGCGGTGATTGTCTGGAGGGGTGACTGCTCGGAGGTTGCTGGAAGGACCGCGGACGGGTAGTGGCCCGGCGGTCTGGAGCAGTATACGAAGGACAGTCAGCACCAGGGCAGGGGCCTCTCGGACCCCGGCAAGGCTAGGAGTCGCCATAATTTGCCAAATCCGTCAGTGAAGGGGACGTCTGTCTCCAAACAACCAAGTCCCGATTGAAGGCAACAGTCCAACCATTAAGGAGGAACACCGCCACCGCCAGAGCACCAGTTCCTCGGGGCCAGCGCCTGCGGGCAAAGTAGGGCTCCTCCGGCCCATATCCAAGCCGGGGAGCGGGTTACCGGTGGGAACCCATCCCTACCAACACAGGAACATCAGGTGCAGGAAAAGGGACATCACCGTCACCTACTGGGGAAAGCAAGTGCAGCCGTCCGTGGGAACCGTCTTTCCAGCCGTGTGTTTTACCGAGAACTGTGTCATCGTCTCAGGCTGAGTGAGTACCACAGTGCCGCAAGGCACAGCGCTGCCCCCGCGTCCCTACGCCCACCAAGACCTGCATCTCCCACCTCATCACTGGGCCCCGGGATCACCAACCCCTACCCACGGAGGGGCAACACAACAACTGGCTGCTCCACATCATCACTCCCGGGATCCCCATACAGAGCAGCGGTGGTGTCAACAGATCACCACAACCGTGGGTGGCGTCACGGACAATAGACTTTATCCCAAAACCCAATCCCCTTTCACTCACGGGCGAGGAGCGCCGCTCGAGATCCCCGGGATCCGGCCCACCGCTCGAGCCACCACTGAGCAGCAGCAGCCGGACCCGAGCAGAGGGGTGAGCGCAGTGCTGACACCCTCCTCCCCGCCCGCGACAACTTGGTGTCACGAACAGGATCTTACCGCTCTGCCGTCTGGTAGAGGTGCGCCTTGTTACCGCCGGAGGTGTCCGGCAGAAAAATTTCAGAAGCCGCCATCTTTGGCGCGAAAAGTCCCCGCTCGAGCGTCTTCTCGAGTAGCAGAGGCGCGAAGGCAAAAACCCCGCCCCGATAGAGGAGTGGCTGAAGAGAAGCTAAGGGGGACGCGATGGCGGCTGGCTGCATGTGAGCGCAGCTATAAAAGCAGGGACGCCAGGACTCTGCAGTCACCCTGTTCCTGGAAGAAGTCATCATGTGGATGCCGTCCCGCGACACCGTAGCCCCCGCGCCTGGAACGGCGGCGTGGGTGGAGATCCGGACCGCGCAGCTCTACCAACGGCTGCAGGTCAAGACGCAGCTCCTCATGGAGGAGTGGGAGGCCGACATGGCGAACGTTATAGCAGCCGTGCGGAGACGCGAGGAGGAAGCGAAGGAAGGGAGGGTGAGTGACCCACGCCCCGATGCCCTGGAAGGGCCGGTCATTGCGGCTGCGCGACCCGGTCCAAGCCCTCTCCCCCCGCCGCCTCCCTCGTCACCCGTCTCGGAGGCCGTGACCCCGCCACTAGGCCTGCTACCACCGCAACCGGTAGCAATACCCAGCGTCCCCGCCCAGGCGGGCCGACCTGTAGCCGGAGCCCATAGTCGACCGGAGGTGTTGCCATGGAAGGTCCCAAAGACTGAACCGGAGGCATCCCCTGAAAAGTCCCCCGAGCCGGAGCTGATGACCCGCTCCGAGCCGAAGGCCCAGCAGCGGAAAGCCCCTGTGCCCATCCCCCACACCTCGGCTGAGGTAGCGCCGGGTTGTAGCTGTAAGGCAGCACCCAAGGCCAAGACACCGCGGGACCCGCCGCCCAGATTCCTGACAGTGGGCAACGTCCAGAATGTCCCGCGGGGCCCGACCCGTGCGCCGGAGCTCGCAGCAGCGCCGTATTGGGATAGGGAGCTGGTACCGCTGGGCCTGGAGATCGGTGAACGGGAGAGGAAGAAGGCCGAGCTGGTGGCCCGAGCGATAAGGGAGAAGGAGAATCTCCGCCAGGCCACGTTCCGTGTCCGGGGTCCGCTGTACGAGGGGCAGGTAAGGCGGTTTGATGTCCGCCGGGGCTATGGGTTTATTTATGAACCGGGCCTGGAGGCCGAAGTGTTTGTAGCCCGGCGGGATGTAAATGCCCACCTGCCTGAAGAGCATCCCGGCCGCAACCTAATGCCGGGTGACATTGTCCAGTATACCCGGCACTGTGGAGAGAGGGGGTGGTTCGCCCTGGATGCCAAACTGAGGGGCAGCCAAGAGAGCCGAGTGAGTCCTGCACCCCCTCCCTCGGATGACGCTGAATATCCGGAGTAAGGGCAGCGGAGCACCGTTGTCCAGTCCCCGTTGGGACCACCACTGAAGTTGTGTTTGTTTGAAAGTTTTGAAAAAATGATGGAAGCAATGATAACCGAAGAAGTAACCTGATTGACCGTGATTTGGAAAACCGGCCGTTGCCGGCACCGTTGTCCCCGTGGGGACCGTTTAAAAAGTTTGCATGAGGAACTGCTCATGGACAAGCCCGTGAACTTGCAGGGCAACCACAAACGTTAGTGGCTTGTAAATAAGTTGTTTGCCGTTACCGTTTCCGCAATGCCGCCTCCGGAGAGGCAGGTTGGAGGGAGGGCCCGCAGTAGAGCCGGCTGGGGCCCAGCAACCACAGGGACCGGTGGCTACCCTCTGGAGGGGAAGGACAGATCCCGCTCGGGTAACGTGTGCTGGACTTGGGGACAAGGGGTGCTGCCTGGGTTTTAGGGGCAGCATCAGGGCCAGGTTGCTTGGGTGGGAGAGAGCGGAAACCGTAACCGTGAACCGTTTTGCAACGTTTAAGTAAAGTGCCTCCCGTTATGGGAAGAAGTAATAAAAATGTATATATGTTACCATTTTACTTTTATATATTTTCAGAAAAATAAAACCGGTGTTGGACGGGCAGCCCGCGGACGGTCTGCATTTTGCTAAGGGGGAATGTGACGCCCTGGGCAAGCCAGGGGTCACAGGTCATCACACCACCACACCCTACACTCCAGTTAGGCACATACAGCTAACCCAAAAATCCTTGTTGCCTTCCTCCAGGGGCTGATGTTCACACCAGGGGGTGGGCCAGGCGGTTGGCTCCGCCCACCGAGGAGTTCACAGCCCTGGAGGCAGGAGGAACCAGGCAGTCAGCTCAGGGGGAGCTTGAGTAAGAAGTTCAGCTAGGAAAGTGAAGTGGTAAAGGAGGGAAGTAAGAGGAGCTGAAGTAAAGTGAAAGGTGACAGAAGTAAAGCCTGAAGTGAGTCCGGCTGTGTGCCCGGACAGTGACAGCAAGGTAAGCAGACGGCGGTGATTGTCTGGAGGGGTGACTGCTCGGAGGTTGCTGGAAGGACCGCGGATGGGTAGTGGCCCGGCGGTCTGGAGCAGTATACGAAGGACAGTCAGCACCAGGGCAGGGGCCTCTCGGACCCCGGCAAGGCTAGGAGTCGCCATAATTTGCCAAATCCGTCAGTGAAGAGGACGTCTGTCTCCAAACAACCAAGTCCCGATTGAAGGCAACAGTCCAACCATTAAGGAGGAACACCGCCACCGCCAGGGCACCAGTTCCTCGGGGCCAGCGCCTGCGGGCAAAGTAGGGCTCCTCCGGCCCATATCCAAGCCGGGGAGCGGGTTACCGGTGGGAACCCATCGCTACCAACACAGGAACATCAGGTGCAGGAAAAGGGACATCACCGTCACCTACTGGGGAAAGCAAGTGCAGCCGTCCGTGGGAACCGTCTTTCCAGCCGTGTGTTTTACCGAGAACTGTGTCATCGTCTCAGGCTGAGTAAGTACCACAGTGCCGCAAGGCACAGCGCTGCCCCCGCGTCCCTGCGCCCACCAAGCCCTGCATCTCCCACCTCATCACTGGGCCCCGGGATCACCAACCCCTACCCACGGAGGGGCAACACAACAACTGGCTGCTCCACATCATCATTCCCAGGATCCCCATACAGAGCAGCGGTGGTGTCAACAGATCACCACAACCGTGGGTGGCGTCACGGACAATAGACTTTATCCCAAAACCCAATCCCCTTTCACTCACGGGCGAGGAGCGCCGCTCGAGACCCCCGGGATCCGGCCCACCGCTCGAGCCACCACTGAGCAGCAGCAGCCGGACCCGAGCAGAGGGGTGAGCGCAGTGCTGACACCCTCCTCCCCGCCCGCGACATCTGCGCCCGACGGAGCCGCTGGAGGAGCGGTGGTCACAGCCGCATGTAACTAGCGCTGTAGCGTGCAGGGACGCCAGGACTCTGCTGAAACACGTTCCTGGATCCAGAAGCAAGATGTGCTAGAAGCTCCAGGCCCAAGTCCACTTCATGCTGGCGAAGTGGACGTCAGAGATGAAGGGCCTGGCCGCAACCGTTTGGGCATCTGAAGTGGAGGTGGTCTCAGAGGAGCGGGTAAGCGACCCACGCCCCTATGTCCCCGAGGGATCGGTCGATACGGCTGAGGGGCCCGGCCTGCTGCCATCCACCACGCTACCTCCCTCACTGCCCATGCCTGCGGCCAACGCCCCAACCGACCCGTTACCCCTGCCACCGGTAGCGGAGCCCGCAGCATCTGTGGGAGAGGGCCCAGACCTGCAGCCCCCGGGCCTTACCTTTACCACCGCCCTGGCACCCGTCCCGGCTTCCATCCCAGCCGCGACGGAGATGATGACGGCCCCGGCAGTCTGCCCGGCCGCAGCGGAGGCGATCCTCGATCAAACGCCAACACCGCAAGTCACGTTGACCGCTCCCAGGCACCGGGCCTCGGCTGAGGCACGGGGGGATGTAGCTGCCAAGCGGCAGAGCAGGACACGTCACAGCGGGGTCCCTCATTACTGAAGGTGCCGGTCGTAGCCGACACGGAGGGACTCTGGCTGGGTCCGTCCCCCGCACACGCTGAACAGGAGCAAGCAGAAAGTGCTCCAGACTGGGAGCAGCGGCAACAGCAGCTGCGCAGGGAGACCGTCCTTTAAAGAGGGGATCAGGAAGTCTGTGTGTGTTTGTTGAAAAGTTTGAAAGTTTAAAGTGATGATAAGTAAATGGAACCGAACAGTCATCTGATTAACCGTGATTTGCAACCGGCCGTGGCCGGCACCGTTGTCCCCGTGGGGACCGTTTGAAAAGAGTTGCATGAGGAACTGCTCATGGACAAGCCCGTGAACTTGCAGGGCAACCACAAACGTTAAGTGGCTTGTAAATAAGTTGTGTTACCGTTTCCGCAATTGCCGCCTCCGGAGAGGCAGGTTGGAGGGAGGGCCCACAGCAGAGCAGGCTGGGGCCCAGCCACCACAGGAACCGGTGGCTACCCTAAGGAGGGGAAGGACAGACCCCGCTCGGGTAACTTGTGCTGGACTGGGGTCAAGGGGTGCTGCCTGGGCTTTAGGGGCAGCATCAGGGCCAGGTTGCTTGGGTGGGAGAGAGCGGAAACCGTAACCGTACACCGTTTGAAACCGTTTAAGAAATGTGCCTCCCGATGTGGGATGATGTCATAACTTGTAAATATGTTACCGTTTTACTATCTTTTCAGAAAAACAAAAGGAAAATAAAACCGGTGTTGGACGGGCAGCCCGAGGATGGTCTGCGTTTTGCTAAGGGGGAATGTGATGCCCTGGGCAAGCCAGGGGTCACAGGTCACAACATCACATGCACCCCCACATTCCCTGCAGGTACATCCAAGCTAACCCAAAATCCTTGTTGCCTTCCTCCAGGGGCTGGTGTCCACACCAGGGGGGTGGGCCAGGCGGTTGTCTCCGCCCACCGAGGAGTTCACAGCCCTGGAGGCGGGAAAACCAGGCAGATAGAGTTTGGAGGAGGAAGTGAGAGGAGTTGAAGTCTAGCTGAGGGCTAGAGTCGAGTGAAGCTAGGGAGGTGAAAGTAGAAGGAGGTGAAGTGGTAGAGGAGCTTAGGAGAAAAGCTGAAGTAAAGTGAAAAGAAAACAGTTTTGTAAAGCCTGAAGTTGGTCCGGGTGTGTGCCCCGGACAGTGACAGCAAGGTCAGCAGACGGCGGTGATAGTCTGCAGGGGGACTGCTCGGAGGTTGCTGGAAGGACCACGGACGGGTGGTGACCCGGCGGTACCGGAGCAGTATATGAAGAACAGTCAGCACCAGGGCAGGGGCCTTTCGGATCCCGGCAAGGCTAGGAGTCGCCATAATTTGCCAAATCCGTCAGTGAAGGGGACGTCTGTCTCCTAACAACCAAGTCCCGATTGAAGGCAACAGCCCGACTGTGAAGGGGAGACACCGCCACCGCCAGGGCACCAGTTTCCCAGGGCCAGCGCCTGCGGGCAAGAGTAGAGCTCCTTCGGCCCAGCTTGAAGCCGAGGAGTGGGTAACCGGTGGGAACCCATCGCTACCAAAAGGACTTTACATAGGTGCAGGGAAGAGACCGTCACCGCTAACTGCAGGGAACATCAGCACCGTGAACCGTCCGAGGGACCCGTCCAACCAGCCGTTTGTTTACCGAGAACTGTGTCGTGTTTACTGGCTGAGTGAGTACCTCCGTGCAGTGCGGCACAGCGCTGTCCCTGCGCCCCTGCACCTCCACAGGCCCCATCCCCGCCTGTCCGCCATCCCAATCCCATCACCGGGCCCCGGGAGCACCACAACCCCTACCCACGGAGGGCACATCAACAACTGGCTGCTCCATACCATCACTCCCGGGCTCCCCATACAGAGCAGCGGTGGTGTTAACAAAACACCACAACCGTGGGTGGCGTCACGGACAATAAACTATCCCAAAACTCCAATTCCCCTTTTCACTCACGGGCGAGGAGCGCCGCTCGAGTCCCCGGGATCCGGCCCATCGCTCGAGCCACCGAGCAGCGGCAGGCCGCAGCAGCCGCGGCAGCCGGACCCGAGCAGAGGGAGAGCGCGGCGTCCCCTCCGTATAACACAGAGATGTAGGGGATGTACAATTTGGCCTAGGACACACGGCGAGAAAAACGATGCGAGTGGAATGCGATAAAAAAATCGCATACCACTCGGACCAATATTACTCTATGGGGCCGTTCCCATGAGCGATTATTTTCTCAGCCCTAATCGGACCGAGAAAAGAGTCGCAGCATGCTGTGGGTGCAATGCAATCCTGTTTCATTCGTACCGATTCAAGTCTATGGAGTGAGAGAAACATAGCACTGCTCTCGCATTACACCGGTGTGACGCGAGTGCAGAGCGAGAATCGCATCAGCTGGTAACGGAGAAGATAGGGAAATAAATCCCTCCTGCCCCTCTGCAGCGCTGGCCCTCCACTCCTAAGCATTGGCCCTCCCCTCCTCAATGCCGGCCCCCCTCTGTAGCTGTGGTCTGATCGCACGATCGGATCACAGTCGCAAGACCCTCACATGACACTTGGCTCCCGCTGTGCTGACAGCGTGAGCCGAGTGTCATGCGAGGATCGCACATAACCCCATATGGCCTCAGCCTTAAATGGCCACTCCAGTTGTGAAAAAAAATGAAAACTGCTGAAATGGCACTTTAAATATAAGACCCCTGCCCCTATCATTATACTTACCCTTGGTGGCTTCATCCTATTTCGGCGTTGCTTAAATTTCTCTGCGCCATCTTGTGTCTGTAACTTCTGACTGTCTGGAAGTTAGATGTTATTTCCCAAGTGTTTAATACAAGTCTATGAGAGCCAGAACGAGGCTCCCATAGACTTCTATTGAGTTGTGACCTCCAATGCTCAATGAAACACTGGAGCTACTGGCAGGTCTCAAATCAAAGGAAACCAAAACGGGAGTGGAGCAGATAGCATAGTCAGACAATTAAAGGGCCACTCCAGTGGTAAAAAAACCCCCATATAATGCTGAAGTGGCACCTTAAATATAAGTCCCCTGCCCCTAGCATTATACTTACCCTTCGGTGGCTTCATCCTTTTTCGAAGTCACTCTGGTCCCACGGCGCCATGTTGTACCTGTAACTTCTGACTGTCTGGAAGTTAGCAGTTACATCACAAGTGCTCAATACAAGTCTAAGAGAGTCAGAACAAGACTCTCATAGACTTCTGAGTTGTGAACTCCGGTGCTCCATGAAACATTGAAGCTGTTGGCAGGTTGAAAATCACAGGAGACTAAGACGGGGAGTGGCATGGATAACAGATGAAGATGCTGGAGGGTGGAAGGTGAGTATAAGACAGAGGGGTAGGAGACTGACAATTAAAGCGCCACTTCAGTGGTGAAAAAACAATGTCCCCTGCCGCTAGCGTTATACTTGCCCTCTGGCGGCTTCATCCTTTTTCGGCGTCACTCCGGTCCCACAGCACCTTCTTGTGCCTATAACTGCTGACTACCTGGAAGTTAGACGTTACATCACAAGCGCTCAACGCAAGTGTGACGCCCTGGACTACGCCCTGGGAAGACGACTTCGTGGAACCGTGGTGGACCGGGACAGGGTAGTGGCCTGTCGCTTCCGACCCGGGGAACCGACTCGGAACAGGAGCACACAGGGGGGGGTACCCTGAAACGAGGTCCAGAATCCACTAGACTGAGATAATTAACTGATTGCGGTCTGGACTATAGGTCCTTTCCCACCCAAGTCCCGACTGAAGACAACAGCCCACCGAGGTGGATAGAAAGCCACCGCACAGGCAGAGAGATCCCACGGGCCAGCGTCTGCAGGCAAAAGGGCTCTCCCGACATACACAAAGCCGGGGAGTGGACTCCCGTCGCTGAAGCGCAGTCAGCCCCAAATACACAACACGGTGCAGGAGAAAGGCCAAGACCACCGAACCGGGTGAGGGACCAGGCGCAGCCGGCTGCGGGCACCGACCACCATCAACTTTGTTTACCAGAGACTTATGTGTGTCAATAACAGTGAGTACAACAGTGCCATCCGGCCGCGCACTGCCCAGCTACCCCCAACGGGTCCCGGGGCCACCATCCCTGCCCACAGAGGGGTTAACAACTTGCTGCATAAACATCTCCGCCGGGTGCCCCGTAACTGCAGCGGTGGTGTCCACCTTCACCACATCCCGTGGGTGGTGTCACGAACTCAAGCGCGGCTCCGGCCGTGCACCTACCAAACCCCCACCAAAAAGAGCCAGCATCCACTTTCAGAGCGAAGTGACCCCGGGTCCGGAGGCGCTCGAACCACCCACCAACGAGCCCGGATCCGAGCAGCTCGGCTGCAGCCGAGCGCGGGGCGGTACACAAGTCTATGTGTAACGCCCTGGCCTATCAGGTTGTCACAGGATTATGCACAATCTGCTCTCCCGTGCAATATCCACCTCCTTCTTGGTTTTGGGTCCCCAACTAAATGGTGTTGCCTACATCAGCTAATCAAATCCTAGGTACACTCTGCACTACACCCACCAGACGCACCAGTGGATCGCCTGAGTGGAATGGGGTCGCACACTTGGGGGTTTGGTGAGGGGAGGTCAGGAGTGTCAGGAACAGGAGAGTCTGGAAGTGAAGGAAATAGGAGGTCAGGACCAGGGTCTGGGCCTAGTAGGAGCTGGACCGTGGCAAGGGGCACGGAACTGTCGAGGAGGACAGCCGGCGGCCTTGCACCATCACCGTGCTGAGACCAGGGCACAACGGGGTAGGTGGACCCTAGGTCAGGAAGTAGCTTCAGGCAACCTGACAATTGACCCGACGAGAACGGAGCCTTCAAGATCCGCTCTCCACCCACTCCAAAATCTGGGTACTAGCGCAACGAGGGGGATAGGACTTTCCACACAAACAGTCCAGGAAATCCCAAGCGTGAACCCTGAGAGCAAGCTCCCACACTTAGCCACACTGGGGAGCGGGACCCAGCAAGTTCCATACTACCGGGACCAACAGAGAAGTAAACTTAGTGCCAGGAGGCAGATCACGGATCACCAGGCAGCACCATTGGGGATGGGACTCGAACTAGCTCCCCTAAGCGGCAGCGGTATCCAGAACTTTGGTTTATCCAGTTGTCGGTGTCAGCTTAATGGACTGAGTGAGTACGCAAGTGACCCCTCTGCACCCATCACCAAGTCCCGGGGTGTCCCAACCCCCCCTACCTGTGGAGGCTGCTAACACCTGGCTGCCCCATTCCATCACCCCCGGGTTCTCCCAACTGCAGCGGTGGTACCCCAGATTACCACATACCATGGGTGGCGTCACAAACTCTAACATAATCCCCTGTAAATACCCACTTCATTTGAGTGGCCGCACGACCCTCGGGTCCCGAGACCCCTCAAGCCACCGCGGATCAGGATCCGAGCAGCCCGGCTGCTGGCACGGGAGCGGCACATGAGTGCTAGAACGAGGCACTTATACATTTGTATTGAGTTGTTGAGTTGTGTGACCTCCGGTGGCCATTTGGTCAGGGCCAGTCAGGGAACCCTGAGGTAACGCCAAGTGGTCTGGAGCCTACCACTCACCCTGGCGGGTTTAGAGTCGAGTGGCTAGACATCCATCAGGGAACCGAAGCGGATGAAGGTTTAAGGAAGAGGAGGGAATGGAGAGACAGACCCGGCAGCATGAGGAGCATGAGGACGAGTTCCAAAATAGCGGGGGACAGGTTGAGAAAGAGTACCGCAGAAACAGTAGAGTAGAATCAGAACCATGAGGAGTTATGCCATGTCTGTCATAACGGTGTGAAGAATAAACTGAACAAAGTTTGGTTGCAAAGTAAACTCTGGTGTTGCATGGGTTACTACTTTGTCTATGACGAGGATCGGCAGCGAGGTGATGGATACCAGCCTAAAGAAATCAATAAGTGTCATGCACTGCACCCAAAGTCACTCCGACATATCCCGGCGTCTATAGGCCCCGTTACACGCAAAGACATCGCTAACAAGATGTCGTTGGGGTCATGGAATTCGTGACGCACATCCGGCCTCGTTAGCGACGTCGTTGAGTGTAACACTTACAAGCGACCGCTAACGATCCCAAATACTCACCAAATCGTTGATTGTTGACACGTCGTTCATTTTTCAAATATCGTTGCTCGTTCAGGATGCAGGTTGTTCGTCGTTCCTGAGGCAGCACACATCCCTACGTGTGACACACCAGGAACGACGAACAACACCATACCTGCGTCCTCCGGCAACGAGGTGGGAGTAACGTTCATGCGGCTGCTCTCCGCCCCTCCGCTTCTATTGGAGGCCTGCTGTGTGACGTCGCTGTGACGTCGCACGAACCGCCCCCTTAAAAAAGAGGTTGTTCGCCGGCCACAGCGCCGTCATTAGGAAGGTAAGTTGGTGTGACGCGTACCTGTGATATTGTTCACCACGGGCAGCGATTTGCCCGTGACGCACGAACGACGTGGGTGGGTGCTATCGCTAGCGACATCGCTAACGATGTCGCTGCGTGTAAAGCGGCCTAATGTCTTCCTTCACGAGCATTAACCACTCGTTACAAGTACTGACCACCTGACCACCGTAGCGCTCGCTCATCACCAAACAGACATTCTGTCTAGAAGTTTACAAGTACCAACTCAGAAATAGAAAAATCTGTATTCACTGAAGGCAGGTTTTATCGGAGCATTGAGAAATTTGAGAATAAACGCTCAGTCCAGGAGGAGTAAAAGCAGATTTCTCTGGTAAGATTTATTACAAAAGTTTCTTATTTTCACATATACTTTCGATTTAAAAAAAAAAAAAAAATGTATAAAAATGGTAACTATTTAACAGATGCTCCTTGCACTGCCTCTTAGGATATTTGCCAGGTCATTTCCACCAGCATACTCGGAGCAGTCCTGGTACACCAGGTATTGATCAAAAAGAAGTTGCTCAAGCATAGGATAATAAAGTTTGCAGGGGGTTTTTTATACAAATTTGAAATCCATGACAAATAAGCATGACCAGTAACTTGTTTCGAACACAATAATGTGTTCCTACTTGTAGCTTTATGCATTTTGAGCATCACAATGTGTTCTGAGTCATAGCCACGATTAATAGCACGTTGTGATGTTCAAAACATATCAGAGGTCATGCTATATTTGTAATGCATCATTGTAAATGTACCAGTATAACGTATTTTATAATCATATATGTTAGTTATATTTGTTCCTGGGAAAACTGTGTACCGATACTAGCATCTTCACTTGCTGTACAGTAAAGGGTGGGGCATTAGGCATCACTGCACTGCTCAGCAGTCTTTACAGAGATCTGAGTGAGGCAGTCATATTATTGAGTATGCAGCGCTCAGATCACAGTAATTACACAGTTAAGTAGTCAGCATCACATATAATAGGATTAGATACATAGCTCAGCAGAAAGTATCAGCAGACAGTATCACATATGAGATTAGATACATAACTCAGTGGACTGTATCACATATGATACTGAATTAATGAGCTAATTATTTGAGGGTAGGCCTGGGCTATAGGCCGTTTGTCCAGATGTAATAAGATTATCTGTGTGTGTGTGTAAATAATCAAAATATAGATGTCATTGCATAATTATCTGTTTGTCTATATGACAATCGCATAGAAGCTTCATAATATGATTCTAAGATGTGTATTCCGCAGTGTTTTAACAAAGATAATGAAGCCAAAATGAACAATGATTAAAGAGGTATTCATAACTGTTAGGGCCAGGTGGACGGGCAGACCCAGGAGGTGGATCCACTGGGCCGAACTCCTTGATGATGGTAAGGGGTCCGGTAGCTGGAGCACTACAGGTAGCAGGGCAGTCCGTGCACAAGAGTATAATGGAGAAGTCCCTGGGACCACGGAGTCACTGATGGTAGTCCGGGTGACGGAGCTCAGGTTCGGAAGCCGAGATTATGTCAGGCGGAGTCCGGAACCGTTGGAGCGAGATGACGGGTCACCACAGGGATCCGAGATGGTACGGACTGTCAGGATGGCAGATAAGCAGCGTTTGGGGTGCGGGATGCGGCAGGACCGGATGGCGAGGCAGGATCGGCTCTAGAAGAGAGATACGTAAGTATGGCAGAGAGACACAAGGAGACCTGACTCCTAGCTTGGGAAACACGAAGATCAGGCCCCGCCCACTTGGACATTAAACCCCTTTATACCCTGTACCTGTGTGCTTCATTTCCTGTCAATGGACGCTGGCCCTTTAAGAAAGGGTCAATGACCGCGCGCGCGCCCTAATGCGCATGCGCGCGGCCCGGGTGCCAGAAGCCAGAGCAGGAAGCTGAGAGGAGGAAGCAGCAGAGCCGGGCTGGGGCTGAGACGCCGACGGGCGCCGGGAGCGGGGACCAGGACGCCTGGGAAGCGCCGGCAATGGACGCTGGAGCGCGGGGAGCGGCGGAGACCGGACTGAGGAACCGGGGAGCGAGGCAGGGGAGCCGGGGAGCGTGACAGGTGAGCCGGGGAGCAGCGCAGGGGACCCGGGGAGCGTGACAATAACCTACTGAGATAATTCATAATCAGTTGGTTCACACCATGTGGGATGTGATATGTGGGATGTTGACTCCTTGTTCTTACTCTAAGGTCGAAGTCGAATGTTGTATTGTATAATCACAAGATTCTTTAATACACGGGTCAGAAGCTGGCTTCTGCTCAAGCAGTGAACACGTTTCATTGTCTGATTCATTTATATCTGCACAGATCGATTTGAACTCCGTCTCTGTGACCCTGAGAAATCCCATTTGTGTTTTCACCAAAATTTCCAACCTTGATAATTACAGTATCACTGCTATTCTCTTACAGTACTGCACGCAAGGCAGTAAGTAATTTGCCCAGCTCACTTGGATCCTGCTCCTGAACAATTGTCCGTTTCTCAATTCCTTGTTCTTGATGTCCAATCTTCGGTGCTTGATGATGTAGATTGATCCTTTTTCAGTGCCAGTGTTGCTGATTGTTTTTTGGGTTCCCCTGGCGACAATATTCACTTTTCGGGTTCCTCTGGTATGGTATTTGGTCATCGGGTTCCTTTAGCTACAGTATTCGGACTTCAGGTGCCTCTGGCAACAATATTCGGTTTTCAGATGCCTCTGGCGACGGTATTCAGTTTTTGGGGTCCTCTGGTGACGGTATTCATTCTTCTGGTTCCCCTGGCAATGATATTCATTCTTCGGGTTCCTCTGGCGACGGTATTCAGTCTTCTGGTTCCTCTGGTGATGGTACAGGGGAAGCTTGGTTTATGAGAACAATCCGTTCTGGGACTGTGCTTGTAAACCAAGTTACTCGTTTAGTAAAGCAAAATTTCCCATAGGAAATAATGCAAGCTCAGTCAATTCGTTCCACTACTTTTGCAATGTCCCATCCTGGTCCCCTATTGTGCCATTCCACAAATGCACAAACACACACAAACACACACAAACACGCACAAACACGCACAAACATGCACAAACACACAAAAACACGCCCGCACACACACTTATTATGCTCACCTTACCTTCCGTTCCATCGCCGGCATCCCAGTTCTTGTAGGTCGCCGGTACAGGATGTGTATCGGGTAACCATCACAACGATGGAGGAACTTCCACTGCCAGCGTGCTGACGTCAAAGGCAGGAACCACTTGCCTCTGATTGTTCAGCGCGCTGCCTTTAAGATGCAGCTGACTGCGGAAGTTCCTCCATCGTCGCGATGGTTATCCGATACACATCCTGTACCGGCAAACTACAAGAACCAGGATGCCGGCGATGGAACGGAAGGTAAGGGGAGCATAATATGTGTGTGTGTGCATGCGTGTTTGTATGTGTTTGTGCGGACTGCAAGAGTGGGTCAGAGCGCGGTGAAAGTACGGAACCGGAAGTGTGTGCGGTGAGTATTTGCTCGTACAGCAAAGCTTGCTCGTAAACTGAGTTACAAATTTACAACAAGCTTTGCTCGTATAGCGAAATACTCGCACACCAAGTTACTCATAAACCGAGGTTCCACTGCATTTGGTTTTCGGGTTCCTCTGGGCTCAGTACACTTTCAGATGATTCCCATACAGATCACACAGGCCTGTTCTGCTGCACACACTGGTGATGTTGGCGCCAAATCTGTATTTCCACTGTCGGCACAGTCTTTTATAATTGGTAACTGTGCCAAAGTGGTCACCTGACTCAGCATCTCTTTCTAACTCTTCCATCAAGGAAATGCACTCCTTACAGATTGGTTCCTGGTGACCCTGATGGTGATGGCGATGTTGGTGCCCAAATGCCATCGAGTACTGAATCTGATCATCATCTTCTGTCCACCCTCTTACACGTCACTCAAAAAAATCACTGCGGCATTACTGGTGCCTGGACACCCGCATCAAAGTTGTAGCAAAGAACTATGCCAAAACTGCTAACGATGCCGCTTCAAGAAAAAGACTGCCAATTTTGCCTCGGCGGTTTCACTGTTGGAAACAAGACGTCATGTGCATATACCCTTACAGTAGAAGGTCCATGAATCGTCACCAAACTCCAACTTCCAGAAATGTATTCTGATAAAGTAATTACCTTATATTAGGGAATTTCATGTCTTACATCAATGTATAGTTGTATTTTCATTAGGCTATACTTTAGGCCTTGTTTATATGTAGATGCTTTCTTATGATATTTTTTATATTGATTCTTTTGTTGAATGTGGATTTGCTCTAATCCAAATTTTGGACCTTTGCAGTAAGATTCCCCAGTGTTTGGTCATCTTTGGCTTTGTACAGATGTAGTTATTTGAGACAATCAAGAACAACACTTTTTTCAAGCAGAAAATTCTTTCTTTGGTTAGATTTTGGAGGTTTTTTTGTTTCCTGAAGGGGTTTGAAATAGTTTTTGGGGTGTGTTGGAGGAGTTTTTATTTCCAGAAGCAATTTTTTTGGAGCCTTTTGTTTGAACAGTGCCTAGTTTGAAGCATTTTCCAACAGGAGAGTCAAAGAAGTGGCATGAATTTTATTTTTTTCCCTCCGGCCAGTTTTAAAAACCAGAAGTGGAAGAAAACACTCAAAAGATGGAACAGTTGAAGAACAAAGTGGTTTTACAATAGAAATTAATAGAGCATTTTTGAAGCAATTATTTAGACTTTTTTTGAGAGGACATAGTCCAAAACACTCCTCAACATTTTCTGTCTGCACATAGCCTTTAAAAGAAATGAATTGAAAAGAAGTTTTCTTCTATATTACGCTCTAGTTTCCATAATTGTTTTATCACCTTATGCATTATGAAGTTATGGAGAACACATCAGTTGCGGAGAACACATTGGAGTCCGAGTTCTCTCCTTTTTACTTCTGGAAACAAGAGTGACCCTTCATTCTGTAGCCAAGAGTGAGGTGTGGCTCAAATGTAATGAGATCTGGAGCCGCAGGGAAGGGGCTGCTGCATTATGGATACAAAAATATCCAACATATGTTTCATATTCTTATCTGTCCGCATTATCCATCTACTTATTTATTTAAAAGTTTTCCGACTGTGAAAATCATTAGGAAGACATAGTGTTATGGATAAAATACCCTGCGGGGGAACGCAGCTGCACAGACAAAAGTACAGAGAAACATCCAGGATAAAGAACAAACAGTAGCAGAGTGGGAGAACTAATCCTGGACTTGCACATAAAGAGACTGTTGTTTTGTTTGTCAACAATCTTTTAGAACTAGAACATTGTAAATGCTTCACAATCCAATTTATAGCCCACCCTCACAATCATACACAGCGGGGAAAATCCAGATCATCCTCATATGCAGATAATGTTCAATGTACATATAAATGTACAAAAATAATCAAAATATTAAAGGGATTGTCCAGGTTTGGTGTGCAAGTCTGCTGTCACTCTGTTACTGCTTGTAAATCCTCACAGCGTGCAGCGTGTGCATTGTCAGGATTCTCCGGTGCAGGTGTCAAGAGCAGCGGGCGCATGACCACAATAATCTGATTTGCATATGTGGCGCCCTGGACTAGCCAGGTCGTCACAGGGACTACAACACGACACCCCCACCCCGAGATAGGCACATCAGTCAGACACAAATCCTTGTTGCCCCCCCTCCAGGGGCTGATGTCCACACCAGGTGGGGTGGAGCCAGGTGGTTGGCCCCACCCACTGAGGAGTTCACAGTCCTGGAGGCGAGAAAGGAAGTTAGTTCAGCTCGGGCAGAGCTCGAGTGCAGTTAGGGAAGTGGTAGGAGAGGAGCAAACTGACTGTGTCCGGGTACGTGTCCCGAGCACCGAGAGCAAGGTTGGCAGACGGTGGTGGCCATCTGCAGGAGAGGCAGATCAACGCGGAACCGTAGGACCGGGGACGGGTGGTGGCCCGCCGGTACCGAACCGGGGAGCGAAGTGAAACCAGCACAAACCGGCAGAGCAAAAGGGAAATACATCTACCGCCACAGCTAGAATTCCCAGGGCCAGAGACTGCGGGCAAAAGGGCTCCTCCGGCGCACATACACGCTGGGGAGCGGGTTACCTGTGGGAAGCCATCGGGACCGAACATACACAAAAGGTGCAGGGAAAGGCAGCCACCACCACCCGTCCGGGAGAAACCACAGCAGCCGGCTGCGGGACCCGTCCATCCAGCCGTTTGTTTTACCAGAGACTTTGCATATCTTTGTGGCTGAGTGAGTACAACCGTGCCATCCGGCACCGCGCTGCGCAGTCCAAGTGACCCTGCACCTTGCCAACCCTGCCTCCCCGTCACCTCACCGGGCCCCGGGACCACCAACGCCCTACCCACGGAGGGGAGAGAAACATCCCAGCTGCTCCCTGCCATCGCTCCCGGGATCCCCATCAATAGCAGCGGTGGTGCCCAACCTCACCACAACCCGTCGGTGGCGTCACGGACCAAATCCCCAAACCGAACTACCCCCCCCTTTTCACTCACGGGCGAGGAGCGCCGCTCGAGTCCCCGGATCCGGCCCACCGCTCGAGCCACCGAGCAGCAGCAGCGCCGGACCCGGGCGTGGTGAGCGCAGTGCCCCGCCGCCCGCGACAAAACTTGGCGTCACGAACAGGATCTTACAGTTCTACCGGCTGGTAGAGGTGCGCCTTGTGTCCCGCCGGCGCTGTCCGGCCGAAAACTTTCAGAATCCGCCATTTTGGGCGCGAAGATTTTCCCGCTTGAGCGTCTTCTCGAGCAGTGGATGCGCAAAAGCCGAAGCCCCGCCTCTGAAGAGGAGGTGCTGAGAAAAGACCAAGGGGGACGGATGGTGTCTGGCCGCATGTAGACCAAGGCCATAAAGGCAGGGACGCCAGGACTCTGCCGCCATTTGGTTCCTGGGAGATACCGCTGCCAGTATGCACCGTCCGTCCGGTAACACCGCTGTCCCCGCGTCCGTGCCTGGTACCGCAGCGTGGGTGGAGGTCCGGACCGTTCAGCTGAGCAGCCGCCTGCAGGTCCGAATGCAGCTCCTCCTGGAGGAGTGGGAGGCCGACATGGCGAACGTGGTGGTGGCCATACGGAGACGCGAGGTGGAGGAAGACTTGGAAGAGCGGGTAAGCGACCCACGCCCCTGTGTTCCTACAGGATCGGTCGTCGCGGCTGAGGGGCCCGGTCTGCGCCCGCTCGCCCTGCTGCCTCCCCCGCTACCTGTGTTGGCTGCTGCCGCCCCGCCACTAGGCCCGCTACACCTACTACCGGTAGCGGAACCCTGCCCGTCTGCCCCAGCGGACCAGCCTGCAGCTGAAGACCGCAGTCGCCCCGAGCCGCTTCCCTGGAAGCTCCTGAAGGCATCGCCCGTTGGCGAAGACGTACCAGTGGCACCAGAAGCGACCGTGCCTAGTCCCGTTCCGGCTCCGGTGATCCGTCCCGTGCGAGAGGAGGCAGAGGTCAAGCTGGAGAGGACCCCTGTACCCATTCCCCACGCCTCGGCTGAGGCTGCGCCGGGTCGTTGCTGCAAGGCAGCGCCCCAGGCCATGTCACCGCGGGATCTTCCACCGAGGGCGCCGGTAGTGGGCAGTGTAGTGGAAATCCCGCGGGGCCCGACCCACGCGTAGGGGCAAGCAGCAGCCACTTACTGGGACAGGGTACCGACCCCGCTGGGCCGAGAGATTGCGGTGAGGGAAAAGCGGAAGGCTGAGCTGATAGCCCGCACCATACAGGAAAAAGAGAGCCTCCGCAGAGCCACCTTCCGGGTACGGGGCCCGATCCATGAGGGGCAAGTAAGAAGATTTGACATCCGCCGGGGGTATGGATTTATCTTTGAGCCGGGCCTGGAGGCCGAAGTGTTTGTGGCCCACCGGGATGTTAATGCCCACCTGCCAGAGGGCTACCCGGGCCGTAACCTGCTCCCAGGAGACCTGGTAACGTACACGCGGCACTGCGGAGAGAGGGGCTGGTTTGCCCTGGATGCCAAGTTGAGAGGAGGCCAGGAGGCCCAAGAGCCGGCCCAGTCCCCTTCTCCAGCCTGCGGTGTAGATCTGAAGTAGGTCAGCGGTTCCTCCGTTGCACTGTTGTCCCCGTTGGGACCACCAGTACCATTAACCTGTTGAATGAAAAGTAATCGGACCGAAGTTTTACCTGATTGTCGACTGTGATTGATCCGGCCATTGCCGGCAAGTAGTCCCTGTAGGAACCCTTTGTACCGTTGCATAAGAAACTGCTTATGGACATGCCTGAGAACTAGCAGGGCACCCACAAACCAGTGGAAATGTAAATATGTTGGGCATAATTCCGTTGCCGCCTCCGGAGAGGCTGATTTGGAGGATGGGCCTGGAGGAAAGTGTTGGCCCAGGCCCGCCACTACCACAAGCGGTGGCAATCCTCCGGGGGTCAGGGGTCCCCCATGGACGTGGAGTCCCCTGAAGTGACAGTAGGGTACGAGACACCGTACCCGTTCCCGCTCGGGCAGCCTGGATCTGGACTGGGGTCAAGGGGTGCTGCCCACTTCTTAGGGGCAGCATCAGGGCCAGGTTGTTTGGGTGGGAGAACGGAAGCCGACCGTTATTAGTTAAGATGTGTTTGTAACGTTGAAGTACCGTGCCTCCCGCTAAGGGAAGATTCATAAATATGCTTTTGTTGAATGTTTTCATATGTTTTCTACCTTTTACAGTTGAAAAAAAATAAAACTGGTGATGGACGGGCAGCCCGCGGACGGTCTGCATTTAACCAAGGGGGAATGTGGCGCCCTGGACTAGCCAGGTCGTCACAGCGACTACAACACGACACCCCCACCCCGAGATAGGCACATCATTCAGACACAAATCCTTGTTGCCCCCCCTCCAGGGGCTGATGTCCACACCAGGTGGTGTGGAGCCAGGCGGTTGGCCCCACCCACTGAGGAGTTCACAGTCCTGGAGGCGGCAAAGGAAGTTAGTTCAGCTCGGGCAGAGCTCGAGTGCAGTTAGGGAAGTGGTAGGAGAGGAGCAAACTGACTGTGTCCGAGTACGTGGCCCGGGCACCGAGAGCAAGGTTGGCAGACGGTGGTGGCCGTCTGCAGGAGAGGCAGATCAACGCGGAACCGTAGGACCGGGGACGGGCGGTGGCCCGCCGGTACCGAACCGGGGAGCGAAGTGAAGCCAGCACAAACCGCAGGGCCTGCGGACCCCGACCAGGCTTGGAGTCGCCATTAAACAGGTCAAATCCGTTAGTGACCGGAACCCCAGGGGTTTCCTAACATTCAAGACCCGATTGAAGGCAACCGTCCAACCAACAAAAGGGAAATACAGCTACCGCCACAGCTAGAATTCCCAGGGCCAGAGACTGCGGGCAAAAGGGCTGCTCCGGCACATATACGCGCTGGGGAGCGGGTTACCGGTGGGAAGCCATCAGAACCGAACATACACAAAAGGTGCAGGGAAAGGCAGCCACCACCACCCGTCCGGGAGAAACCACAGCAGCCGGCTGCGGGACCCGTCCATCCAGCTGTTTGTTTTACCAGAGACTTTGCATATCTTTGTGGCTGAGTGAGTACAACCGTGCAATCCGGCACCGCGCTGCGCAGTCCATGTGACCCTGCACCTTGCCAACCCTGCCTCCCCGTCACCTCACCGGGCCCCGGGACCACCAACCCCCTACCCACGGAGGGGAGAGAAACATCCCAGCTGCTCCCTGCCATCGCTCCCGGGATCCCCGTCAATAGCAGCGGTGGTGCCCAACCTCACCACAACCCGTGGGTGGCGTCACGGACCAAATCCCCAAAACCGAACTACCCCCCCTGTTGTGAATGTTAGTTATGTTTTGGCTGCTGGGAGGCTCCCTCTGTTGGCCAGGAATGGTTTGGACTTGGACCAGGTGTGATAAGTGCTTGCTCTTTATTTATTGTCTGGTTCTTTTGCTTATCTGGGTTTGTCTTTTGCTGTGGTTGTTTTCAGTTTATTTGCATGCAGGGATTTTCCCCCTCAGTGGATTGTTGAGGAACTCCCTGCAGTTCTGTTGGGAGTATAGCTCCTTTGGGTCCATGTGTTTGTAGCTTGTTGAATTTGTTATAATTCTTGTTTTCTGTTCATTGGTATGACAAGGGCACCTGGTATAGGACGGAGTTCAGATCGAGCGATCTGAGGGCCTTTTTGTACTATCAGGAAGTTGGTATTTTGGTAGGGTTTTTCTCTGGCCACCATCAGTCCCTTTCCTGTCCTTTCCTATTTTAGTCAGCGGGGGCCTCACCTTTTGCTAATCCTGTCATCTACCTGTGTATTGTGTTTTTCCTATATCACCGCAGTCTTTGAATGTGGGGGGCTTGCTATTCTTGTCTATTTTCTGAGGCAGAGAGTTATTCATCTTTCCTACCTTTAGGATAGTTAGTTCTCCGGCTGGGTTCGCGTTGCACAGGATGTTAGTTCACCCCTCGGCTACTTCTAGTTGTGATGGTTAGTAAGGGGATGGCGGCCAGATTAGTTGCCAATGCTCTTGTCACCTTTTTGCCAATGATTTGTGGTGGTCTTCCATGGTTCCGGATCATAACACCCCCCCCCTTTTCACTCACGGGCGAGGAGCGCCGCTCGAGTCCCCGGATCCGGCCCACCGCTCGAGCCACCGAGCAGCAGCAGCAGCGCCGGACCCGAGCGTGGTGAGCGCAGCGCCCCGCCGCCCGCGACACATACAGGTGGTCACAATGTGCATCAAGTCAGGAGGAGGACCAGAGTGCAGAAGTAGAAGACGAGGTGGTGGACGATGAAGTTACTGACCTAACCTGGGAAGATGGTGTGCCGCCCCGTGCTCGGCTGCAACCAAGCCACTCGGGTCCGGACCTTCAGTGGGTGGCTCGAGGGTCTCCGGACCCGGGGATCCTGCGGTCACTCCGACCAAAAAGGGGTTGGCTGTTTAGGGACATAGGTGTACGGCCGGAGCCGTGGTTTAAGTTCGTGACGCCACCCACGGGATGTGGTGAAGGTGGACACCACCGCTGCAGTTACGGGGCACCCGGGGGAGATGGTATGCAGCAAGTTGTTAACCCCTCCGTGGGCAGGGATGGTGGCCCCGGGACCCATTGGGGGTGCTCTGGGGGTGCAGGGAGATGGGCAGCCGGAGGGCACTGGTGTACTCACTATTAGAATGAAACACTCGAGTCTCTGGCAAACCAAGATGATGGTGGTCGGTGCCCGCAGCCGGCTGCAGTCGGGTTCCCCCACCCGGTTGGTGGTCTCTGCCTTTCTGCTGCACCTGGTTGTGATGATGGACTACCTGAACTTGCAATACAGGAGTCCGCTCCCCGGCTTGTGATTGTCGGAGGAGCCCTTTGCCCGCAGACGCTGGCCCGTGGGATCTCTGAGCCGTGGTGGTGGCTGTCTATCCCCCTCATTGGACTGTTGTTTTTATGAGGGACTTTGGGTGGGAAAGGACCTAAAGTCCAGACCGCAATCAGTTAATTAACTCAGTCCAGTAGTTTCTAGACCTCGTTTCAGGGTCCGAGTACCCCCTCTTGTGCTCCGGTTTCCGAGTCGGTTCCCTGGGTCGGTACCAGCGGGCCACTACCCTGTCCCGGTCCACCACGGTTCCACCGAGCCGTCTTCCTGGCTCCTGCAGGAAGAGGCCTCGTATTCCTCCTAGCCAAAGGTTCCCGGGCTCCAACCCTGGCACCTGTCAGTCTGTCACAGGCCTGTCACACAGGCCTGTCCTCCTCCACTGAACTCTCATACTCAACTCTCTTGAACTAGACTCTTTGTCAAACTGCTAAACTGAACTGAACTGAGTTTCCTGCCTCAGGCTATCTGAACTCCTCAGTGGGCATGTCCAACTGCCTGGCTCCGCCCCCTGGTGTGTCCATCCAGCCCTGAGGGAGGTGACTAGGGTTTAATGTGGTTGGCTGGTGTTACCTAGTGAGGGGACTGGTGTTGTGCGGAGCTCTATCTGTGACTACCTGGCTTGTCCAGGGCGTCACAATGGCATGGAGAGCAAGGCCAGCAGTGCAGAGGGGGAGGGATATGCAGTACTGCAACAGGGTGGAAGAGGCAGTGGGTTGGTCAAAGGGAGTAGGTGTTATACTGTTCGCCATAGCATGCACATGTGGCAAGTTCCAAGGCCAAAGGTTAGGTGCTCCTCAGTCTGGTGCTGTTTTAAAGAAAGTGCGGATGATAAAAAAATGGTCATTTGCACTCTGTGCTGTACATAGATTAGTCAATCAAGTAGCCTGACCACTACCTGCCTAACCACCACCTGCATGCTCAGGCACATGTCATCAAAGCACACGACTAGGTGGGCCAAATAACTGGGTCCACAATCAATGTCTGTGGGTGACACTACTGCTTCTTCACCTGTGCTCTGTGCTTGCCAATTCCCTGTCCAGGATTGATGCACAGATACCTCCCACCCTGCACCTGCTGTTACACATTTACAAGCACCATCAGCAACCATGTCCGCTTCTTTGTCCCAGCGCAACGTGCATCTGTCCCTACCCCAGGCCCTGGAACACAGGCAGAAATACGCAGCAACCTATCCACAGGCCAAAACACTAAACACTTGCACTTAGTGCATAGGCTTTACAACTGTAGATGTCCCACTATTTTTAAAATTGGCCATAAAAAATATCTCTGAGGCTCTCCTCTATATGGCTTCCAGGGTTTATTGCAATCTTGCCTTTAAATTTGGCCTAAATTGACTGCTTGCCCTGGAAATGTTGCAGTTTAGGCTTGTGGACATTGAGGCTTTCCGATACCTTATGGCGGCAGCTGTCTGTTGGTACTCAGTGCCCAGCCGCCAATATTTCTCCTGGTGTGCCGTCCCCGCCTTATACAAGGTTGTGTCCCACAACCTCACTCGTTCCCTGACCAACACAGTTACTAGGAAGGTCTACTTTACCACCGACATGTGGACAAGTGCTTGTGGCCAGTAACGCTACATTTCCTTGATGACACACTGGGTAAACCTTATCGAGGCCGTGGCCAAGTCGGATTTGGAATGGGTCACGTGCTACTGATAACTAGGATTGCGAGTCCTAGTTCCATTAGGGTTTCCCACACCTCCTACACTAGTTCATGCACCCTCTCCTCCTCCTCCTCCTCCATCTCCGAATTGTTTCTTATATCAGTGGCAAGCTGAATGGAGTGCAGCACTGCCTCATCAACTGGTGTGTGACATGCCCACATGTTGGAACTCCACATTGAAAATAGTGGCAAGGCTTAGTGAGCAGTAGAGGGCAGTAGTTGATTACTTACCAGCTACAACATGGTCGTCAGCATTCTGGACATCCTCCATACATAAGAACAGAGGAGTGGGCACGGATGTCTGACATCTGTCTGGCTCTCCAAAACTTTGAGGAATCAACCAAGATGGTGAGCAGTGATGATGCTATAATCAGCATAACCATCCTGCTTGTGTGTCTACTCATCAACGTAGAAAACAAGAATCAACCATATTAGCTATTTGATACTGTTAATTACCATCAACCATGATTGAGGCCCGGGGGCTAGGGGGACGGCTCCAAGGGTACCACATACTTCTTGAGCAGAGACCTGTAGAACACATTGTGGATTCTTAGAGCCTGAGGTAACTCCAGACGAAACGCTACTGGGTTAATGACGGTGATTACCTTATAGTGACCAATAAACCTCGGTCCCAGCTTCCAGAAAGGAACCTTCAACTTGACATTCCTAGTAGACAACCACAAATAGTCATTCACACCTAGGTCCGGACCTGGCAAGCATTTTTTGTCAGCCATGCATTTGCGTCTGTCTCCCATCAGCTTCAAATTACTCTGGTCCCCTTGCAATACAAAAGAGAGCGATAAGGTAAAATATTCCTTCTCAGTTACTCCTGATGCCCCACTATCAATAAAGGTACCAAATTGTGGATGAGAACCATATGCAACAAAGAAAGGTGACTTGCCAGTAAATTCCTGATGACAATTGTTTGTAGCAAATTTGGTCAACGGTAAGATGCCCAATCCTCCTGGTTCTCGGAGACAAAACACCCGAGGTACGATTCCAAATTTTGATTTGTGCGCATGGTCTGGCCATTCGACTGAGGGTCTCAGGCTGAAGAAAAAGACAATTGCAGTCCCAGTCAAGCACAAAACGTTTTCCAAAACTTTGAAACAAACTCGGTTCCCTGATCTGAGACCACATCGGAAGGAACCATATGAAGCTTCACAATTTCAATGATGAACACCTGAGCTAGAGGCTTGGCATTCGGAAGTGACGCTAGTGCGATGAAATGTACCATCTTACTGACCCTATCCACAACCACTAAGACATCAGTTTTACCTGCAGACAAAGGTAGGTTGATAATTAAATCCATGGATAAACGCATCCAAGGTCTACTAGGGATAGCCAATGGCAAGAGAGAAGCAGACGGCCAAGTATGCGTAACCTTGGAATGTGCACAAATACTACAAGCAGACACATAGTCAACCCCATCCTGATTCAAACCCGGCCACCAAAACCGACGAGAGAGGCGGTCTGAGGTTGCTTTACTATCTGGATGACCCACAAGTACAGTATTGTGATGTTCTTCAATTATTTTAATGCGCAAATTAGGTGGCACAAATAACCTCCATGGATGGTAAAATGCCGGGACATTCCACTGAGTCTACAACACCTCCCTCTCCAGCTCCAGGTCTGGGCACAAGGCTGAGATGACCATCTCCTCCTGCAAAATGGGGACAGGGTTCACATGATCTCTACCACCAGGAAAGCCACCAGGATAAAGCATCGGCCTTGACGTTTTTAACCCCTGGATAGTAAGTGACTAAAATTAAACCTAGTAAAAAACAAAGACCATCTAACCTGCCTAGTATTGAGATGTTTGACAGACTCGAGGTATGACAGATTTTTAAGGTCTGTGATGACAGTAATGGGGTGGACTACCCCCTCCAATCAATGATGCCATTACTCGAAAGCCAACTTAATCATCAAGAGTTCTTTATTGCCAACATCACAGTTTCAGCCAAAGACAGTTTCTTGGAAAATAAAGCAAAAGGACGCCATTTACTAGGAGACAAACCCTGTAACAACACAACTCCAACCCCCACTTCTGATGCATCAACCTCTATGATAAAAGTCTGTGAAGTTTCAGAATGGATGAGTATAGGTGCTGTGGAAAATAATCTCTTTAAAGCGAAAAAACCATGCTGGGCGGAATCTGACCATTTAGAGAAAACCGACCTCTCTTTTGCCGAGTTTGTGAGAGGTTTCACAATTAGCGAATAATTCTGAATACATTTCCGGCAAAAGTTGGTAAACCCTAGAAAGCGCTGCAATGCATTCAAGTTTTCTGGACGATCCCCGTCAAGTGCCACACGGACCTTCTCTGGATCCATCCGAAACCAACAGGTACCACAAATATTGTATCTCTTGGACAGAGAAAACAAACTTCTCCAGTTTGGCATACGGTTTGTTATCTCTTAAAATTTGTAATAATTGTTTTACATGTTTCTGATGTGTCTCCATACCAGGGGAGTAGATCAAGATATCGTCCAAATAAACCACCAAAATTCTGCCCACCAAATAGTGAAAAATATCATTCACAAAATGTTAGAAAATGGCAGGAGCATGAGTGAGATCAAGCCCCTCAGGCGTATTGAAAGCAGGTTTTCATTCATCCCCTTCTCTGATTCTAACCAAACTGTGAGCCCCCTTAAGTCCAACTTGGAGAACCATTTAGTTCCCACAATCTCAATGAATAAATCTGAAATCGGAAGAAGAGGATATAGGTCTCGGGAAGTAATCTGATTCAATTCTCAAAAATCAAAAGCAGGGGTGGAGACCCTCATCTTTTTTCTTAATGAAGACAAACCCAGCCACCAGGGGTGAAGAGGAGGGTCTGATATGTCCCTTCTCTAAACTATCAATAATGTAATCTTTCATGGCTTGTCTCTCTGGACCGGAAAGATTATACAGTTTGGATTTTGGGTAGTTTTGCTCCAGGAAGCAGATTAATAGGGCAGTTGTATACACAATGGAGAAGCAAATCCTGACACCCACTCTCTATAAATACATCCTTAAAACCCAAAATAAATGCTGGTAAGGTTTCCAAAGGGATGACAGAGAGAGAAGTGTTCATGCAATTATGAAGATAGTAATTTCCCCACTCTACAATTTCCCTGGATTGCCAATCCACTACAGGATTATGTTTCACCAACTAGGGTAGACCCAGTACAATGGGAGTGGGAATGCCTTCTAGGACATACAAAATTACTTCACAATGCAGGTGTCCTACCCTGAGTCTTATATCATGTACAATTTGTGTCAGGCATCCCTGAGCACGTGGTGCTGAGGCGATAGCATTGATGGAGATGGCGCTAGCAAACATATTACAGGTAAGCCCATGAGTTTTTACAAAAAGAACATCCACCATGCTGACGCAGCTCCACTGTCCACAAACATGGACATTTTCTCAGTCCTGCACTCTAGCACCACTTTTGTTATCAGGACAAACCGAGAATTACATGTAGAAGACAAACATACTCCAATTGTCCAACCCCACACCACCAAAGATCAGCCGAGCACCAGATGTTTCTTTTTGCTTAGGAATCGAGGGGCAGGCTCCAATAAAATTGCTTTTTTAACACAAAAAAAAATAAATTTTATGGCGGAACTCAGTGGAAACAGATGAAGTAGTGGTTTCCCCTAACTGCATGTGCTCCTCCAAACCCATGAGTGATACTTCCCCCACAGATTGCACCCACCCGACAATGGAGTGATGCCCTGAGGTAAGGTCTACGTGGAAAGTGGTCTAACCATTAAGTGTTAATAGTATTAGACCTTTCATCTTCACAGAGTAAAGCAAAATGAGGGTATATGAAGACATCAAGGGATGTGGTGATGAAAAACAGCTGAAAGGGTGAGGAACTCAACAGGGTCCTAAAGTGAAAGGTATGAAAAAAAAGCAGAGGTGATACATAAGATACCAAATGCAACAAGCAGGAATAATAGAAGGTCAGGGAGCAGTTTGTGCAGCCAAATGTTGTTACCTTCTATAACCGGACACCATATGACTGTCTGTCAGCCGAGACACATCTATGATAGAAACATGTTAAAAAACTGATAAAATCATTAAAAGAAATGTTTTTTTGTGTTTTAAAGAAAAGCCCTAACATAATTAAATTATCCCTATGCCACTTTAATATAAAATATGTAATTTACTCCAAGATCTGAGTCAAATTTCTGAAAAGTGCCATAGAATTGATAATGCGGAAATATCTGACAAATTAGCCGTACATGATTTTAATGTTGTCGTGGGGCTCCGTGCTTGCAGTGCATCTGTCTGCGTAAAGGATAATGGGGAAAAAAAAGGAGATTTAACTGGAATTTCACATTTACATTAGGGTAAGTAATGGATGGCACTGATTGACAGACGCATTACCTCAACAGTTACTGACATCTAAGATGCTCCTGAAGAAGACACAACGTATTATTAGCATGTGACCCTTCTTCACCAATGTACCTGTTTGCTGCCTATTTAGATGTCAAAATGTTGAATGAGCGTGGGAAAGTCATGAGGGAATGTTCCTTGAGGCTTCCCCACGAATATTACTTGTGGGCTTTAAAAAGTAGGCAAAACTCTCACAAGAATATGCGCTGCAACCTCCCCTCTGAAAATTCAACATTCTTGTCAGCAGAATTCGGAGCAGTTGTCCATTGTGGCTTCCCGCAGGCTATATTTTAAGCCTTGGTTTTAGCACAGGTGGCATGGCAGAAACAACTGAGTCCCAGATTACATCACTTGAGCTAAAGAAGGAAAATCTTTGTAATGGTCGTGTGCATGTGGACTCAATACTGCGCATATTTCAGAGGAGAGTCACAAAAGAATTTAAGAAGCGTCATTTTAGAGAAGCATAAAGTACTACAATATTTGTAACCCCCAGACAAACCTACAGTCATGTGAAAAAGTAAGAAAATCCCTTATAAAGTGTTTGGTGTTTTTTTTTTTTTTTTTTAATAATTCACAGTTAGGTCCAGAAATATTTGGACAGTGACCTAATCTTCAAGATTTCAGCTCTGCAGGCCATTATTTTGTATTTAAAATGAGACAACTGAGATTCAAATGAAGTGTAGACTTTCAGGTTTAATTTAAGAGGTTGAACAAAAATATCCTGTGAAACATTTAGGAATTGCAACCATTTTTCTACAAAACTTCCATATTGCAGGGGCTACAAAGAAATTGGAAAAATTAACTTTATCATAAATTAAATGTTCATTTTTAATACTTTGTAGGGAATCCTCTGCAACAATGACTGACTGAAGTCTGGAAGCCATGGACATCACCAAATGCTGATCTTCCTCTTTTGTGATGCTTTGCTGGCCTTTACTGCAGCAAACATCAGTTTTTGCTTGTTTGTGGGTATTTTGCCTTAAGTTTTGTCTTAAGTATGTGAAATGCAGCTTGATGGGGTTGAGATCTGGGGATTAATTCATTCATTGTAGAATATTCCACTTCTTTGCCTTATAAAACTCCTGGGTTTCTTTCACAGTATGTTTGGCGCTACTGTCCATCTGTACTGTGAAGCACCATCCAATCACCCTTGTGGCCTTTGCTTGAATCTGAGTAGAAAGTATCATCCAGTACACTTCAGAATTCATCTGGCTGCTTTGGTCTTCAGTTACATCATCAATACACACTGGTGACTCAGGGCCATTGGAAGCCATACATGCCCGGTGTCATGTGCACACTGTTAGTATTCACCTGACAGCTCAACAATGGCTACCATGAACAAGCTTGGCGTAAGCTACTCCACTTCCCAGAACCCAGAGGTTGCCTTGGTATTCATCCTTTAACCCCTGTCAAGGAATCTGAACTTAAAGGGAAGCTGCCACCAGATTTTTCTCTTATGAGCTGCAGCCACCACCAGTTGGCTCTTAAGTACAGCATTCTAGAATACTGTATATAAGAGCCCATGCCGCTCTGTATAACGTAAAAAACACCTTTATGATACTCACCTAAAGGGCGGTCCTGTCCAATGGGTGTTGCTGTTCTTGGTCCGGTGCCTCCTCTCTGCTGCGATCTCCGTCCATCTTCTTTCCAGCCCCATGTGGATGACGCATCCTATGTCTTCCACAAAGGCCGGCATTACGATTCTGCACAGGCGCACTTTGCTCTGCCCTGCTGAGGGCAGATCAAAGTATTGTAGTGTGTATGTGCGGGTGTTCTTTGACCTTTCCTCGTGTTGGCACATTTCAGTACTTTGATCTACCCTCATCAAAGCAGAGCACGATGCCTGCCTTTGTGGATGAAGCAGAACGTGTCATCCACATGGGCTGGAAAGAAGGAGGACGGCGATCGTAGCAGAGAGTAGGTGCCAGCTCCGTGAGTGATGATACACACCGGACAAGACCGCCCGCTAGTAGAGTATAATAAAGATGGTTTTTAAGTTATTCCGCGCGACCCGGGCTCTTATATACAGTATTCTAGAATGCTGTATATAAGGGCTCACAGGTGGTGGCCGCAGCTTATAAGGGACAAATCTGGTGTCAGGTTCCCTTTAAATAGGAGTCCCTGGATAAGGGTCACAGAGTCATATGCTCTTCAGGGACACCAAGTAGACAAGAAGGATAGTCAGGAAGCCGAGTCAAATCCAAGAGGTCATGTCAGGAACAGAATCACAAAACAAGCGGTTAGTCAAGTGTCAAGCTGAGATCAATGAACGGGAATAATCAGGTCACAACACAGGAGCATAGGACAGAGGTACAAAGCAGAATAGAATCTCTACTGACTGGCACTGGGAGCTTGCTCTCTTGGGTTTATAGAGAACAGCCCCACCCAGTGCTGACAGCAGATATAAACCAAAAGAACAAATTAAGGGTAAGTTCACACAGTGCGGTTTTCGCGGCGTTTTTGTGTCGCGGGCGGGGAGGAGACGCTGCGCTCACCACGCTCAGGTCCGGCGCTGCTGCTACTGATCGGTGGCTCAAGCGGTGGGCCGGATCCGGGGACTCGAGCGGCGCTCCTCGCCTGTCAGTGAAAGGGAAATAGTTTTTGGGGTTTGGGAAGTCAGTCTGTGATGCCACCCACGGTTGTGGTGAGGTTGGGACACCACCGCTGCTCTGGACGGGGATCCCGGGAGCGATGACAGGGAGCAGCCGAGATGTTTCTCTCCCCTCCGTGGGTAGGGGGGTTTTGGTGGTCCCGGGGCCTGGTGATGGTGACTGAAAGGTGGATGGCGGGGTTTGGTGAGGTCCAGGGTTGCGGGGGCAGCGCGGTGCCAGACGGCACGGTGGTACTCACTCAACCAATAATGTAGACTGAGCCTCTGGTAAAACAAACGGCTGGATGGACGGGTCCCGCAGCCGACTGCTGTAGTTTCTCCCATGACTCCAGGCTAATAGTGTGCGTCCTTCCCTGCACTTTCTTTATAGGCTCCTCCTGTGCTCCGGTTTCCAGCTGGCTCCCCGGTTCAGTACCGGACGGGCCACCACCCTGTCCCGGCTACCTACGGTTCCACCAGGACTGTCTTCCCGGCCCCTGCAGACGGCCACTACCATCTGTTTGACTGACAAGAGGGTCCTAGGCTCCAACCTAGGCCCCTGTCTGCTTCTGCCACTCTGCACACCTCCTCTCCCTTCCTCTGCCTGGACTTGTCTCTGTTGTTTCCTGCCTCAGACCAGCTAGACTCCTCAGTGGGCGTGTCCATCTGCCTGACTCCGCCCACCTGGTGTGTCTGTCTGAACCCGAGGGAGGAAATCAGGTCTCACTGGAGATGACTGCTGTGACCTGCTGGGGGTGGGGGTGTGTGTGTGTGTTGTTACCTGTGGCCCCTGGCTAGTCCAGGGCGCCACATTTGCACGTTTTTCAGGTGCGTTTTTGGCCTCAAAACTGCATGACTTTGCTTCCCCAGCAAAGTCTATGAGTTTTAATTTTTGCTGTCCGCACACAACTTTTTTTTTAAGCTGCGTTTTTGAGCTTAAAAAAAAATGGACATGTCAATTCTTTCCTGCGTTTTTCTGCGTTTCCCCCCCATGCAATGCATTGGAAAAACGCAGAGATCTAAAACACAGCAAAACGCAGCCAAAAATGCACCAAATCGCGGAAAACGCATGCGTTTTATTGTCGCGTTTTTTTGCCGCGGGTGCGTTTTTGTGCATTTTTAGCGGCCAAAACCGCACAAAAATGCAGCGTCAAAAAAACGCAGCGTGTGCACATAGCCTAACCTTGTAGATTTCAGACTAGACAAAGTCACAAGTCCCAGGAATAAAATAGGATTGATGCTATCAAGCACCACCAACAACAACAGTATGGCACTAGCTAGCGGCCAAAGCAGAAACCGGCACAGATGTGAAACCAGGCCATCACACTGCCTCCACCAAGTATTACAGAGGATATTATGTGCTTTGGATCATAAGCTGTTACAAGCCCTCTTCATACTTTCTTCTTCCCATCTTTCTGGTACAGTTTGATCTTAGTTTCATCTGTCCATAGAATGCTTTTCCAGAACTGGGTGGCTTCTTCACATGTTTTTTGGCAAAGTCCTATCTGGCCTTTCTATTTTTAAGGTTGTCACCTTGGGATGAACTTTCTGTATTTGGTCTCATGAAGTCTTCTCTTTATGGAAGACTTCACTGAAACACCTGCTTTCTGGAAAGTGTTCTTCCCTTGGGTGGATGATGTGAAGAGGTTTTTTTTCACCATGGAAAGGATTCTTTGATCATCCACCTTTGTTGTCTTCCATGGACATTCAGATCTTTTTCCCAAGATCACTAATGAGTGATTTTGTTTGTAGAATTTACCAAACTGTTGGTTTGGCCAACCCTAGCATGGTTTATTTCCATCTTAGTATTTATTTACCTACTTATATAGCACCATTTATATCACAGCATTTTACACACATCGTCATCACTGTTGTCACCATTGGAGCTCACAATCTAAATTCCCTTTCAGTGTATCTTTGGAGTGTGGTAGGGCACCGGAAAACCAGGCGGAAACCCACCCAAACACGGGGAGAACATACAAACTCTTTGCAGATGTTGTTCTTGGTGGGATTGAAACCTAGGACCCCATTTCTGAAAACCAAAAGTGGTGACCACTGAGCCACCAATCTTAGTAAGTTATCCTCTATCCTTTGACTTTCTGATGACTGGTGGTCCCACTGATTCCGAGAACAGACCTCGGAAATACCTCATTGAAAATGAACTTCTCCTTTTATTGTCCATGAGGAAGTGGGAGATGGTTTTGGGAAGGAAGAAGAAGTCAAGTTAGGCACCATCTATGCAGGTGGTTTGTGATTGTGTTTGGTGGTGGCTCATGATGTGGTGCCGATCACAGGCGTACCTAACACATGAAAGCTGCACTCAATTTAGTTTTTTTTCAATGCACAACCCCTTTATATCCCAGAAAATCTGTGGAAGTGTAGATACTGGATACATGAGCCTAAGGCTGCTTTCACACATCCGGCTTGAGCTGTGCGGCTCAATCCGGCTGTGCAAGCTATGCAACGGATGCGGTGAAAACACTGCATCCTTTGCATAAGTTTTTCCCATGCGGCCCGTCTGGTTTTTGCCGCTTGCGGCATGCTACTGAGCATGCGCAGTGGCAAAAACCGCATGCGGCGGCCGGATGCGGTTTGCGCCGCATCGCGCCGCATCCGGCCGCGATAGGCATGCATTGGTTTTTCTTGCCGCACGAAAAAACGTGCCAGGCAACGTTCCATCCGGCCGCCGCATCGGCTAAATCTGCCGCATGCGGCAAAAACCGGATGGAACGCAAGGCCATGCGGCACAATGCGGCACTAATTAAAGTCTATGCAGGAAAAACGCAACCGGCAGCAAAAAAAAAACGGTTGCGATTTTCCTGCAAAGTGCCGGATTGTGCCGCATTACAGAAACCAGAGGTGTGAAAGCAGCCTAAAAGACACAGCAGGTGGCTTTTTTAATGCAGTTAAACACATAATCTGCTGTGCAATATATTTAGAAATATGATTATTAAGTGCACCCTTGAACTATAGTCATGTTTCTATATAAATGGAGGTAGACTTTAAATAGTATCAGGCAATACATGATATAAAATACATGGCATGAAGCAGATGGTTGTCTAAATATTAATTCTCTTGTGCTCCAAAAAGCCTTTCAGTATCCAACCCTAAAATAGCAAGTGAACTCTTCAACTAGACATCCATTATCTATTTAGAAGCGTTCTACGAAGCATCTAGTAGAATTATTTGTCAATAGGCAGAAAAATTAAAAGATAATTAACTCAGTGGGTATGTTGGTGCTGGATACTGATGGATCCGATATTGCTGACCTATGGGAAGGATAGCATTAACAATCGAGCCATGACACTTATAGATACCTATAAAGAATTCTTTAGTCACATGAAGTAGTACAAAATTGGGGAAAGCAAACCTCATTGGGGTGTATGATAGATTGTATGTGCGATTAAAATTAAGAAGAGAGAGTGTAAACAGGTTATGAGTCTTCCAGCAGGACAATGACCCCAAACATATTCAAGAAGCCCCAGAAATGGATGGAAACAAAGCGCTGGACAGTTCTGAAGTGGCAAGAAATGAGTCCGGATGTAAATCCCACTGACACCTGTGGTGAGATCTTAAAATTACTGTAGGGAGAAGACGCCTTCAAATATGAGAGACCTGGAGCAGTTTATAAAGAAGAGTCCAAAATACCAGGTGAGAGGAATAAAGGGGGCTTTACATGATAGCGATATCGGTATCGCTAGAGTGCATACCCGCCCCCATCGTTTGTGCGACACGGGCATATCACTGCCAGTCGCGCACAAAATCGCGCACCCCCGTCACACAGCTTACCTGCCCTGCGATGTCGCTCTGGCCGGCAATCCGCCTCCTTTCTAAGAGGGCTGGTTGTGCGGCGTCACAGCGACGTCACACGGCAGGCGTCCAATAAAAGTGGAGGGGCGGAGATGAGCGGGACGTAACATCCCGCCCACCTCCTTCCTTCCGCATTGCCAGTGGAGGCAGGTAAGGAGATGTACCTCGCTCCTGCGGTGTCACACATAGCGATATGTGCTGCTGCAGGAACGAGGAACAACATCACTAATGAGAGGTAAATGATTTTTTGTTTTAGGACGACCTCTCCGCGGCAAACGATTTTTCCCGCTTTTGCGTTTATTTTAGATCGCACATAAGTGTCACACGCTGCGATATCGTTAATGACGCCGGATGTGCGTCACTAACGACGTGACCCTGACGATAAAACATTAACGATATCGTAGCGTGTAAAGCCCCCTTAACTAGCTTGTGGACCCTTATAGGAAGGGATTGATTGCAGTTATATATTCCAAAGTGTGTGCAACCAAATATTAAGTTGAGGGTGACAACACATTTGTCCTACCCATTTCTAAAGTTTTGTCTGAAATTATGTCCAATTTGGCTTTTTTCTCTGTTTTTTTTTGTGCTGCTCCAATAATACACAAAGGAAATAAACCTGTGTATAACAAAACATGTCATTACAATTTTCTGGAACAATTTCAAAGGTGGCAACACTTTTGGTCATGACTGTAACCCTGTGGCGGTGCATCAATTGTCAAATATGCCCCACCTCACTTGAGTCTGTTGCAGACTTTCAGACAGCATGAAGCTCCAACCCTCCTCAACTGACCCTGGGTGATAGAAAACCGCTGCCTAAATAGCCTGGGTCATAGTCAAGGGTGCGTGATGCTGACCCCTACACATATTGCTCTGTCCAGACTATCACACACACCTAACACCGTAAACACTTGCTCCCTAGGACTCTCCTAAGGTGTGACAGTGGTAAAGCAGCAATGACTTGAATGTAAGAGGGGCGAGGAGCGGGGGAGGGAGGGGGTGCTGTTAGGCGCCACCGGCCGACATTGAGTAGCGGAGGGGGAGGGGGGTGTGCCGGGGCCGGTGCCAGTGTAGGGAGTGAACGATCATGTGAGCACAAGTATGAGATTTGTAGACTTCTGGCCAAATTCTGGTTTGATGTGTCCGGCCTCAGTCAATTAATTTTCATTGAGCATGTCTGTTCAGCACGTGACCACATCTATGTATATCGCATACTTGCAGCTTCATAACCTCCCACTCTCACCACCAGCACCAGAGAATCCTGACAGCGTGCAGTGTGCACACTGAGAGAATTCAGAAGGCTGCAGTCACAGAGTGACACAAGGAGTGACTGCAGACTCATCACAAATTTGGACAACCCCTTTAATGCTCCTAACAACATAAATAAAAACATAGTAACCCTTAACTTGTCAGACGGCACAAGACTTTATTAAAGAGATTGTCCACTACTTTAACATTAATGACCTTTCCTTAGGATAGGTCACCAATGTCTGACTAGTCAGGGTCCGGCACCTGGCACCCCCGCCAATTCCCTACTCTAGATGTCGGTGGTGACAGGTGGCCGGAAGTGCTCAGTTCTGGATCTGCTCCGTCTTCTAATAGTGGCAGCAGTCACCTATTAAAATCAATGAGGCAGATGTGCAGTCACTCGGCCGCGGACACCATCAGAGGATGGAGCAGATCCAGAAATAAGCATTTCTGGCCACCAGCACCATAATCAGCTGATCAGTGGGGGTCCCATTGCTCTCACATCAGAAGCAATGTGCAAGTGGGACCCAGGCATAATGATGACACACAGTCAGTATCACAAATAAATATTTACATTCAGGTACCTTATAGATGATGTCTCTGAGTCATTTCTTTCTATTCTTCATCTTGTCCAGACGCAATGATGACTTTTCACATTCACACCTCCTCTCTGCAGACTTCCATCTTCTCCGGTCTTCTGTAACACATCCCGACACGATGCCCCTAAAAGTATCAGAATGATTATAATACTTCTACTTAAAAATATCAGCCATACACTGTGCCCCAGAATAAAAAATGGCCCCTCACAGTATTCTCTGCACAAAATATGACCTACACTGACCCTCTTATGGTACATGCCCTCCACATTTCCTGTCTTTCCATACTGAGCCTACTGTTTACAGTGTCCTTTACACTGTGTCCCCTTATACTGCCCCGTCTTTATACTGTGCCCTCATAACACTCTCCCTCCTTGCTATAACCTCACACTGTCCTCCCATTCTGCCCCCTCTCCATACCTCCCCCCTCCCCTACCCAGTCTTTATTCTTGCCCCTCACATTCTTCTCATCCCTTACTGTCTCCTCACTACCTCCTGCGTGTCCATATACTTTTCTACCTCACTCCCCATCCTGCCCACTTGCTCCTCATACCATGTCACTCTTTATTCTGTCATCAAAATTTCTTTCCAGTTCGCTCCACATCCTCTCTGTCCCCATGCATCACCCCTCATCTTCTCTGTCCCCATGCATCACCCCTCATCCTCTCTGTCCCCATGCATCCCCCCTCATCCTCTCTGTCCCCATGCATCACCTCTCATCCTCTCTGTCCCCATGCATCACCCCTCATCCTCTCTGTCCCCATGCATCACCCCTCGTCCTCTGTCCCCATGCATCACCCCTCATCCTCTGTCCACATGCATCACCCCTCATCCTCTCTGTCCCCATGCATCACCCCTCATCCTCTCTGTCCCCATGCATCACCCCTCATCCTCTCTGCCCCCATGCATGAAACCTCATCCTCTCTCTCCCCATGCATGAAACATCATCCTCTCTCTCCCCATGCATGAAACCTCATCCTCTCTCTCCCATGCATGAAACCTCATCCTCTCTCTCCCCATGCATGAAACCTCATCCTCTCTCTCCCCATACTGTGTCCAAAGATACTTCCTCCTCCCCATCCTCTCTTCCCACCATACTCTGTCCACAGATAGTTCCCTCCGCCACCCATACTGTGTATATAGCTATTGCCACCTCCCCACCCTCTGTCCCCCTAAAGTGTGCCCACAGATGGTTCCCATTCCCCACCCTCTGTCCCCCCCATAGTGTGTTCACAGATAGTTCCCTCCCCCACCCTCTCTCCCCCATACTGTTTCATAAATACTCCCCTCTCACTCCATAATGTTCCTCCTCCGTGTCTTCTTCAGCTCCACAGCACTTATCAGAGTTTCTCTGCTGCCTCCGCGCTGCGACGCTGGCTTCCGGGTCAGCAGTGTGATCAGGTGACATGATCACATGAAAGCCGTCGCGCTGACCCGGAAGTCAGTGCCAGGGATCACCGCTTCAATTGTCCTCGCGTCTGACAGATACAAGGACAATTGAGCAGTGGGAGCCGCACGCTGCACTTTCTATGAGTGCGGCTGTCAGCGTGACAGCTGCGCTCAGAGAATAGCAGCTCCCACCCCTGCAGACTTCCACACCGCCGCATCAGGCAGCCCGACAGCGCCCCGCCGGCTCCCCTTAGATACGCCTCTAGCTTGTGCCTCCGCTCCACACATGGCTAATTTGTATAGTTTACAAATTAGCCATGTGGACAGAGCCAGAGGTGCTCTTCAGATTTTCCGGTACGCCGTACCGGCGCATACTACCACAAAAAAAGCACTGATTATACTAATGTAGTATACTTGGAATTTTAATTCTGTTTAATTACCACAAAATATAATTGTACCGAAGGGACAGAAACTATTGGGGATTCCAAAGGAACATATTATGTTACTTGTTGTGGGTACAGTTTCATCTTAAATAGGACTATAAGTGTGTGTATACTGATTGTGTACTTTGTCCCCAGTTTTGCCTTTTAGTAAATTACCTCCTGTGCTGGAATATGTGATTTCACTACTGTAACTGGACATATGAGGTGCAGATTTTTTGGCAATTGATCTGCAGCCAGATACACAATTTTTACTTATGTATTTTATATTATTTAAACTATAACATTGTTATTTAAAATGGATCTTTTATCTTTTATTTATTTTACTCATTTATATAGCACCATCATATTCCGTAGACATCATCATCAGTGTCCCCATTGGGGCTCACAATTTACATTCCCTATCAGTATGTCTATGGAGTGTGGGAGGAAATTGGAGAACCTGGAGGAAACCCACGCAAACACGGGGAGAACATACAAACTCCTTGCAGATGTTTTCTTGGTGGGATTTGAACCCAGGACCCCTGCGCTGCCAAACAACAGATCTGACCACTGAGCCACATTTTTGAATTATAAATACGAATTTCACATTTTTGATGTTATGCAGGTTCACCGAGAGAACAATCAGTTTAGAAACCGGCTGTTTTTAAGGAAATTTAGAGCTATACAAACATGTCCCATGCAGTGATAAACACAGGGCTGTATTAGGCTATGTGCCCACGTTGCTTTTTTTTGTGCTTTTTTTCTGCACATAAAAAGCATGTTTTGGCAGGAAAAAAGAAGCTGAAAAGTGAACATTTTTTTTTGCGTTTGTAAATTTTTTCACATGCGTTTTTCCTGTGCTTTTTTAGACATGGCAATTGTGGAGGTTCAGGCCCTGTATCCCCGAGATTGCCAAAGAATCTCTAGCTGATGTTACAGCCAAGACCCAGCTCCCACTGCCTGGAGCGGTCCCCTCACCACTCCCGGCAGTATAAGGCTATGACCACACTTTGCAGTTCAATTCCACAGCGTGTAAGTCACTGCGTGTGCGTCTCAGAACACAGCCGAAAAAGCTGCATTCTGAGACGCATTCGGCAGAACGCAACGTGCGGACATTCCTGGTGAGAATTCATGCGTTCTGGATGCTTTCTCTGCCATAGACAGAGTGAGAAAAGCATCCAGAACGCACATTTTTCACAGAACGCACCCACTCGGCTCTGCAGCATCCCCATAGACTTGCAGCAGAGCCGAGTGGGAAGAACTCACCTGTGATCGCAAATCCCCTGAGTAACTGCAGTGAGCCGTGCAAACAGCTGTGCTTTCACTCAGGTTACTCGCGGCCACAGCTGCAGTCCTCCACCTGAGAGCGGTGGCCGCGAGTAACCGCAGTGACAGCTCAGCTGATCGCGCGACTCACTTCAGTTGCTGCATGGAGCTCACAGGAGCGGCGGTGTTCTACTGCCGCTCCTTTCAGCTTCCGATGTAGGAGAGCTGGAAGCGTCTGGGGACCGTGCATGGATTACGTCGGACCTGGAGGGGTTTTTGAGGGGTTAATAAAGTGGTGAAAGAGGGTATTTTTTTGTCTTTCATTACAAATAAATGATTTTTTGGATGTGTGTGTTTTATTTACTTTAACTTTACTTAACAGGTTCATCATGGAAGGTATCTCGGGGAGACGCCTGCCATGATTAACCTAGGACTTAGTGGCAGCTATGGGCTGCCAATAACTCCTTATTAGCCCGTTTGCCACCGCACCAGGGCAATTCGGGATGAGCCGGTAAAGTCCCGGGACTGTCGCAACTAATGGATGCGGCAATTCAGGGCGGCTGCTGGGTGGTATTGTTAGGCTGGGGAGCTCCCCATAACATGGAGCTTCCCATCCTGAGAATACCAGCCTTCAGCTGTGTGGCTTTACTCTGGCTGGTATCCAAATTGGGGGGGACCGCACGTCATTTTTTTTCAATTATTTATTTTTTTTACTGCTCAATATAGACACGCCCACCGGCGGCTGTGATTGGTTGCAGTGAGACAGCTGTCACTCAATGTGGGGGCGTGTCTGACTGCAACCAATCATAGGCGCCAGTGGGCGGGGAAAGCAGGGAATACATGATGGATTGATGAGCGGCCGGCTTTTTCAAAAGAGAAGAAGCTGCCACAGTATGAACGCCGTGCAGAGCCGCGCCGGTGATCGTGGATTGGTGAGTATGAGAGAGGGGGTGGGAGGGTGAGACTGACATAGACAGAGAGCGAGATAGAGACATAGAGAGAGAGAGACCGACCGACAGAGAGAGAAAGACAAAAGACCTGCCTTTGTTATTTTAAAAAAAACGTGGATCACAATAATAATGCAATGCAAGCACACTGCTTCACATTTTGGCAGTGATTTTCTGCAACTCATAGATTTCAATGGGTGTAGAATGCAGCCAAAATGGCAAAAACACTTGACATGCTACTTCTTTGAACGCATGGTTTTTGCCACAAAATATGCAAATTAGACACTGCGTTTGGAAACGCAAAGTGCGGACTAGAAATCCCAATTTTCCATAGACTTTGCTGGAAAATCAAAACGCGTGCCTTTTGGCATGAAAACGCTGCAGTTCAAAACGGACCTAAAAAGCAGCTGAAAAGCAGGTGGAAACACAAAGTGCGGTCATACCCTAACCCCCTGAATGCTGCAATCAATGCAGTCGCAGCATTCAGGAGGCAGAAAGATGGATCGCTTACCTCTACCTGGCAATCAGATTCCTGTAATGCAATCACAGGTACCCAATCACTGCCATGGTAACACTAGGTCTTCATCATGACGACTGCAGGTTACTGAGCTATGGCGAGTCTCACACACAGGGCCGTATTTGCCACTAGGTACCCGTGGTCCCGTGCCTGGGGCGGCACGTTGTGGGGGGCGGCACTTTCTGGCAGCAAAAAAAAAAAATATATACTTTTTTTTTTTTTTACATCCCCACCCCCCTCCCCTCCCTCCGTTATGGAGGGGTGTTGAGAGGGAGGAGATACACACTTCTGTCTATTTAAATACACGGCGGGCGCCAGACTTAGTGAGCTGATTGACCCCGGAAGTTCCAGCGCCTGCACTTCTGGGGTCAGAGGCGCGCGGGCGCGCCAATCAGCTCACTGCCCCGTGCTGCAGCGTCCAATGTTGCAGACGACACACGCCGCGGAGGAGGACGCGACTGAAGCTGAAGCCAGCCAGAAGAGGATAATCACCAGAGCAATGCAGCGGGCACCGGAGCAGGTATGCACTAAGGCAGAGCCTAGAATGTATGGTCACCTTACAGGTTAGTTGGTGATCGTTGCGATGCCTCTTTTTGTCCACTATAATCATGCAAGGAGAGGCTGGGGGGAGAGAGGCTGAGGGTGGGGGGAGGCTGGGAAAAGAGAGAGGCTGGGGGGAGGCTGGGAAGAGAGAGAGGCTGGGGGGAGGCTGGGAAGAGAGAGAGGCTGGGGGTGGCTGTAAAGAGAGAGAGAGGCTGGGGGAGGCTGGGAAGAGAGAGAGGCTGGGGGGAGGCTGGGAAGAGAGAGAGGCTGGGGGGAGGCTGGGGAGAGAGAGAGGCTGGGAAGAGAGAGAGGCTGAGGCTGGGGGGAGGCTGGGAAGAGAGAGAGGCTGGGGGGAGGCTGGGAAGAGAGAGAGGCTGAGGCTGGTGTGAGGCTGGGAAGAGAGAGGCTGAAGAGGCTGAGGCTGGGGGGAGAGAGGGGGAGGCTGGGGGGAGAGAGAGAGGCTGGGGTAGAGAGAGGCTGAGGCTGGGGGGAGGCTGGGGGAGACTGGAGGGAGGCAGAGGCTGAGGCTGGAGGGAGGCAGAGGCTGAGGCTGGGGGGAGGCTGGAGGGAGGCTGAGACTGGGGGGAGGCTGAGACTGGGGGGAGGCTGGAGGGAGGCTGAGGCTGAGACTGGGGGGAGGCTGGAGGGAGGCTGAGACTGGGGGGAGGCTGAGGCTGGGGGGAGGCTGGAGGGAGGCTGAGGCTGGGGGGAGGCTGGAGGGAGGCTGAGGCGGAGACTGGGGCAGGCTAAGGCTGGGGGGAGGCAGAGGCTGAGACTGGTGGAGAGACGCTGATGCTGAGGGAAGATAGAGGCTGATGCTGAGGGAAGATAGAGGCTGATGCTGAGGGAAGATAGAGGCTGATGTTGAGGGAAGATAGAGGCTGATGTTGAGGAAAGATAGAGGCTGATGCTAGAGACAGAGGACAAGGGTTGAGGGATAGTGCAATGACAAAATCAATTGGGTGGGGGGAGTGTAAGGACTCAGAATAAGGGGGTGGCAGCATTGGGAGCTCATTATGGAGAAGGGGCAGCATGTGTGGGATCAGTATGGAGTGGAGCAATGTAGGGGAGTCAATATCAAGAGTGGGGTAGTGTGTGTGTGTGTGTGGGGGGGGGGGGTCTCAGCATAAACGTTAGTGTGGTGGTCTTAGCATGAGTGGGGCAACATGGAGGTGTCATTATGGAAAAGAGGAAGGCAGCATTAGGAGCTCATGGAGAGGGGCAGCATGCATGGGACATTGTGAGGAGGGGGAAGCTTGCATGGGACATTGTGAGGAGGGGGCAGCTTGCATGGGACATTGTGAGGAGGGGGCAGCATGCATGGGACAATGTGAGGAGGGGGCAGCATGCATGGGACATTGTGAGGAGGGGGCAGCATGCATGGGACAATGTGAGGAGGGGGCAGCATGCATGGGACATTGTGAGGAGGGGGCAGCATGCATGGGACATTGTGAGGAGGGGGCAGCATGCATGGGACATTGTGAGGAGGGGGCCGCATGCATGGGACACTGTGAGGAGGGGGCAGCATGCATGGGACATTGTGAGGAGGGGGCAGCATGCATGGGACATTGTGAGGAGGGGGCAGCATGCATGGGACATTGTGAGGAGGGGGCCGCATGCATGGGACACTGTGAGGAGGGGGCAGCATGCATGGGACATTGTGAGGAGGGGGAAGCATGCATGGGACATTGTGAGGAGGGGGCAGCATGCATGGGACATTGTGAGGAGGGGGCAGCATGCATGGGACACTGTGAGGAGGGGGCAGCATGCATGGGACATTGTGAGGAGGGGGCAGCATGCATGGGACATTGTGAGGAGGGGGCAGCATGCATGGGACATTGTGAGGAGGGGGCAGCATGCATGGGACACTGTGAGGAGGGGGCAGCATGCATGGGACATTGTGAGGAGGGGGCAGCATGCATGGGACATTGTGAGGAGGGGGCAGCATGCATGGGACATTGTGAGGAGGGGGCAGCATGCATGGGACACTGTGAGGAGGGGGCAGCATGCATGGGACACTGTGAGGAGGGGGCAGCATGCATAGGACATTGTGAGGAGGGGGCAGCATGCATGGGACACTGTGAGGAGGGGGCAGCATGCATGGGACACTGTGAGGAGGGGGCAGCATGCATGGGACATTGTGAGGAGGGGGCAGCATGCATGGGACACTGTGAGGAGGGGGCAGCATGCATGGGACATTGTCCTCACGTCATGCTGCTCCCTCCTCACAATGTACAGATCATATTTCATAATTGAGGAAGGTGTGGTGGGTATAATTTATAAGGGAGGGCAGTGTTTTAGTTTATTAGGGGCAGGCAGCGTGACATTCACAGTATATAAGTAGGGACAGTGTGGTGGGAATATTTTATAGTCATGCTATGTTTTGATGTGCCTGTGGTGATCCCCATTGGGGGGGGGGGGGGTTAGTGCCCTTCGTTTCTCATTGATACTTTTTCAAGTGTTTTACAGAGTAGATCTGCCTTAAACAGATGTCGTGTGCGAAAACTCAGTGTTACGTTGTCAGTAAGGGGCGCGACCACTTAAAGTGCCTAGGGCAGCATGAAGGCAAAATACAGCCCTGCTCACGCACCATGTTGTATGCACGGTGTGTGAGGCGAAGTGCTGCGATATAATCCACTGTACAGATAAAGCATTGCAGGAGATTATAGAAACGCAGAAAAACAACGCAGAAACAATTAGCTGCTTCTTTTTTCAGTAACAACATCTGCAAGTAAAAAAGAAGCAGCATGTGCACAGCACGTCAGGATTCTCATACACTTGGCTGGGATGCATTTTTCTTGCAATATTGATTAAAATCTGCAAGCAAAAATACATGAAAAAACTCGAAAAAAACGCAACGTGTGCACATAGCTTTACGAGTAAAGCGGACTAAGTTTCCCGAAAGGCTTTAATGGATAAAGGCATTTTGCACTCTGTGCCATAACAATATGTATACATATATATTTATCACAGTTGACCAATGGTGAATTAGCATCAGTAACGTCATACCACCTCTTCTCTTACACCACATCTGTGAGTAATACAGTATAGGCATTACCTTGGTCACTTGTGCTTCCAAATGTCCCACCAAAAACTCTCCTGGGGGGACCCAATATATCGGAAAACCTAGGAGCACTGCCTTGAGTTATTACGGTACAGGACAAACACAGCTGTATTTTAGATCTATAGGCACTTTGTGTGCCACCTTGTGGTTCCTCCATAGGACACACGATGGAACATGCCACTTTGTTTTGTTACAGATTTTCATGGAATCCATTACAAAAACTTGTGCCTATATATAAAATCAGAGTAAAGTAGAGTAATGGGCCGGTATAGAGTACATGGGCAAATATAGGGCTGTTATATAAATAGAGAAATGGTTGAAAATTGGCAATATTCTACTGGTGTAAACAGGCCGGAAACACCTAACAACAAACAAAATGCTGTTTATGCTGTTATTGTCAGCACATCGTGCAGTATAAAGAGGTGATGTGCTACTGATAACACATACTGTATCAGGACAGAATAATCTTATAGTGTTTTATTCTCCTTTTTTTTAAAAAAATAACAGAACAGGAAGGAAAATTAACATAACTTAAAGGGGTTGATCACTACTGTTTTTGATGGCCTATTTGCCGATCAGATGTTACTGGCGCCCGGCCAAAAGCTCTCAGATCCTGCCAGAATACAGTACCTCCATCATTTCTATAGTGGCCGTGGATGGGTTCTGTAGATCTATCCCCCTATTTAAATGAATAGAGGGTGAATCTGCAGTACCTGTTTCCGGCAACATGGCTTTGACGGAGTTACCGTGTTCTAGCAGAACTTCTGGCTCTGGCCGATGCCGGTAACAGCTGATTGGGCGAGGGCGCCGGTGCCGGGTGTCACATGGCCAATGGATATCCAACGGATAGGCCACTAATAAAAAAGTAGTGGCCAACCAGTTTGATATTACTAACAAAATACTAGTTTGATAGAAAAGATATTTAAGTGGTTCTCTGAAAAACAAAAAAAAGAAATCTGTTTTTCTTTTTCTCCATGAACAACATCACTATAGTCCATAGGACATGCCTGAAATTGCAGTTCAGTGTCACAGGTGACAGACAGTCATGTGGTTTCTGGCAATAGAAGGTCACAGTGTTTGGCTTCGCAGAATGCTCCCTGACTTTCTATTGTTCCTTCTGTCAGTGTTAATCGGTATAGGTAGCTTTCCTGCTGGATTTTCATCTCTCCCCCTTTTGGATCCAGCAGGAGCTCGCCTTCCACCCAGCTGCTGATCATCAGTATTCCCCTGGTACTTAAATACTCCCTTCTTGTCTGGACTGGTGCTGGTGATATTATTCAGTTCCTCCTAGCTCTGCCTGCAAGCAGGTGGCTTGTTCTCACCTGTAGTATCGTTGCTGAGCTCCTGCCTGAGTCATCTGTGGATAAGTAGTTTACGCTTTTTCCCCATGTCTCCGCCTTGTGTCTTATTTTAGCTTTTAGTGGGGTTGACAAAGAGCTCATTCCATCCATTCCCTATTTAGGGTCTAACACTACAGATACCTAGGGTCAGATATCCTGCTCGGCGCATAGGTGAGGGAACCCAGGGACCAGCAGTAGGTTTTGTCAGGGGTCACCATTTACCTTCCCTAGATACAGGGGTCCCCTTCTCTTACCTTTCGCCACTGGCTTGGTACTTCCCTGTACCTAGTGTGACCTTCAGCCCCATTAAAGTGAATTGGACTGAGCTATAACACAGATATACAGTGTACAGAAAATAATTAGACGTTCATTGTATGTATGGATATTTATGTAAGTAAAATATTTGGTCATATGTTAGACTTTGAATTTGTAGAGCAAATAATGAAATCCGAAAAAAAAATAATTCCATTGAAAGATGTTTAAATATTTGCAGATCATTCAGTCTCTGCATTTATTGGCTCGGGTTTAAAGTCCAGTCTTGTGCCAGGCTGATGATGTAGACCTCCCCCTTCTACTATTTTACAACTATGCACCTGCAGTGTCCAGGTGGGAGGTTCGGGGGTTATGACCGGACAGGCTTAAATCTAGGGCACTCTGATGAATAGATACTGAGCAAATAATTAAATGCCGGAATAATCAGAGACCAAAAGATTATCGCTTCTGGAATATTTGGACAATTTATGTATTAGGGTTTTGTGGTTGAAGCAAATGTTCTGCAGGTGTTTCACTAAATTTGGCACATGAACTTTAACAAGCATTTCTACATTGTGGAGTCGAGCCACCTGGACTTATTCTCCAGGACACCAAATCTACAACAAATATACACTTACTCAGTCCAGGATTATTGGATCATTTCTTCGTTTTCAGTAAGATTTTCCCTAAAGCTCCAGACAGGGCAATCAGTTGTGGTGGGGCAGATGTTCAGGGCAACTCGTCACGCCTGGGATCTAGAACATCAATAGGTGACAACTTTGTAATCGTTTGCATCCCTGGCGGACACAGGTAGAAAAGAGCCCCTGTGCAAGAACAATATATGGGCCCTTTTCTGGCTAATACAATTCCACCTGCTTTGGAGGAGCAAATTGACCCCCTACCTCTTGGGTTCCTGTGCAGCTGCACATGTGTCATGTTATTTACGGGGTAGTACCAAGTGAGGAAAGTGAACGGGATCCCTGCATCTAAGGAAGGGGAAGATGGTGACTCCTGACCAAGCCTATTGCTGGTCCCTGGGGTCCCTCACCACCCTAGATAGGTTTTGCACCTATGCGCCGAGCCAGACACCTGACCCTAGGTATCCCTAGTGCTAGGCCCTAAATAGGGAATGGGTGGGATGAGCTCTTCGTCAACCCCACTAAACTCTAAAGGAAGACACAAAGAGGACACATGGGAAAAAGCATGAACAACTTATCCACAGATGACTCAAGCAGGAGTTCAGCAAAGCTTCAGCAATGATACTACAGATGAGTACAAGCCACCTGCTTGCAATAAAAGCTAGAATTAACTGAATAATATCACCAGTCCAGGAAGAAGGCAGTATTTAGGCACCAAGAGAATACTGATGATCAGTGTACCGCCCCGCGGACTCGGCTGCGACCGCCGAGCCGCTCGGATTCGTGCTCGTAAGGTGGGTGGTGGCTCGAGCTCCTCACGGACCCGGGGGTCACGTCGATCTGCAAGGGGGTTGGCGCTACACGCAGTCTGTAGGGATGTAAGTTCGTGACGCCACCCACGGGTTGTGGTGAATAGATGGACACCACCGCTGCCGTTAACTAGGCCTCCCGAGGATGGTGTTGCGCAGCTTGGTGTTGACCCCTCCATGGGTAGGGGAGTGATGGTCTCGGGGGCCCGAGGGAGGTGCGGAGGCATGGTAGCAGGTGCGGGCGTATGCTGGCGCGGTGCTGAGCGATGCGCGGCCCGAAGGCACTGGTGTACTCACTATGACACAATACACTGGAGTCTCTAGTAAACCAAACGGGATGATGAATGGGGCCCGCAGCCGGCTGCAGCTTCTCCCTGAATGGGTTGGTGGTTTCCGCCTTTCTCCTGCACCTTTTTTATGTGAATGTTTGACTCCTATGCCTAAGCAACGGTAGTCCGCTCCCCGGCTTGCTGGTTGTCGGAAGAGCCCTGTTTGCCCGCAGACACTGGCCCTTTGGGCCTCTATGTCTTGGCGATGGCATTGCCCTGTATGGTTGGGCTGTTGTCTTCTAACGGGTCTTGTGTGGGATAGGTCCTTAAATCCAGTCCTCAATCAGTTGATTTGACTCTGCCCTGTTGGTTCGGGGCTTTGTACTGGGTCTGAGTACCCCTACTGGTGCTCCGGTTTCCAATCAGTTCCCCGGTATGGTACCGGCGGGCCACCGCCCGACCTCGGTCCCTACAGTTCCACCGGCTGTAATCCCAGCTCCTGCAGGCGGCCACCACCGTCTGCCTCCTTGCCAGAGGTGACTGGGCTCCGACCCAGCCACCTGTGTAGACTATTGGCAGGCCTGGTCACAGGTCTGCCCTTGAACTCAACCTCTCTCCTTCACTGTCAAGACTCATCTTTACTCTGCACTTGAACTAGAACTTCTGTGTCTTTCCCGCCTCCAGGCCTGTGAACTCCTCGGTGGGCGGAGCCAACCACCTGGCTCCGCCCCCTGGTGTGGACATCAAAATTGGAGGGTAGTGACACGGGTTTCTTGGTTGGCTGCTGTCACCTTCCACCCTGCTGCTGATGGTCCCATGCACACCCCCCCCCCCAGAAAGGTATGTAGCACCCCACGGGGCGGTGGTTAACCTACTCATTGCTGGGCTGTTTCGGGTCGGGTCAGGCATTGTCACGGGGTGGGCTTGCCTGGTTTTTACCTCGAGGCGTACAGTAAATGGTGGGGAAAGCGGGGTATTTGGGAAAAGTTCGTCGTGACGCCACCTGTGGTATGCGGCCAGGGAATAGCTGCCGCTGCCAGGTTCAGTGTTAAGGCAGACAGGGTGGTGTCGCTCACCACAGGCGGAGAGGGCCCCGGGTGGATGATGAGGGTAGTAGTGGCCGTTGGCGCCTAAGCGCTGGGCGGTGCCACTGGTAAGGACCAGCAACACAGTCTCTGCGGGTTAAGGGTGTAGTTTACTCACAACTTCAGCTGCCAGCCCAGTCACACTGTTCACTGCCGTGATGGGCTCCGGTCAATCCCAGGCAAATAAAAGGGCCACCACCGGTGTTTGAAGAGAAAGAAAGAGCAAGAATGTCCTTTTCCTAGGATTTTTCCCTCAGTGGTTAGGTACCCTAGCCAAGCTCCTGTTCCAAGCCCCTGGGCCCAGTAAAGTCCAAGTTTTCCAGAGATGTCTTGCCAGAACTATGATCCTGACGGGTCTGCTCTTGATGTGCGTGTGTTGTGCCTATTTGTACTCCCAGTGGAACCCACCCCCCCAGATGGCTGGCTTCAGTGACCAAAAGTCCATGATCGTATAGCCACCCCCGCCTACTCTGAGCCAACCCACTCTGTGTGAAGGCTCCTCAGCTGTGTGTAGTGTGTGAATGTGGAACACCGGTGATTAACCCCCTCCTTATCTGAGATAGATACCGCACCTTAATTGAGGTGCAGTACCCGGTGGCGACCAGAAACTCAGGGCGCCACAGGTGAACTCCTGCTGGATCCAAAAGGGGGAGAGATGAAAATCCAGCAGGAAAGCCATCTAGTACAATGAATACTGACAGCAGGAACAATAGAAAGTCAGGGAACATTGTGCGCAGCCAAATACTGTGACATGGGCGTACCCAGGATCAAAACTAGGTGGGGGCAAGCCATGGTCGTTCAGGTTATGAAATATTAGAACGGAAAAGGTGAAGGTGCCGCCCAGAGAGAGCCTAACTTTCAATCTGCTCTCACTGAGGTGCCAGCTCACTTTATGTAGTGAAGGGAGCTGTCAAATTGTGTCAGATCCATATTGATTGACACATCACTCACGAGCACCAGCAATACTGGCTGAATAACGAATAATGCGAATAGCGAATAGTAATGATTACACTCGCTCATCAGTGATCACTATTATATACCTATTGGAAAACATGGAATTTATGGTTAAATGTCTCTAGGCTGGGTTGCTTCCTCTCAATTTCATTTCCTACAGAAATTACTTAAAAGGGGTGGTTCACCCATATTTTTTATTGTCTAGTTCAATATTATATTGAGAAACAATTTTTCTCTCAAATCCCTTGTGTTGGCAATAGTGCCTGTGAGAGGCGCTATTGCAGACCACTGTTCCCCACTCTGGTGACGTCACCATCAAGCGCCGCACACATCACATCCGTGCCGCCGGCTGCATTCTTCCAGACTCACTGAGCTGTGAGCGGTGTTTCACCACTGTCACAGCCCATCTGCTCCCTGCTCCCCCCTTCCTCCTCCCTCACAGCAGAACGCTGCAAACAAAAGACGTGACGGTCTGTGCTATGAGGGAGGAGGAAGGGGGGAGCAGGGAGCAGATGGGCTGTGACAGCAGTGAAACACTGCCCACAGCTCAGTGAGTCTGGAAGAATGCAGCCGGCTGCACGGATGTGACGTGTGCGACACTTGACGGTGACGTCACTGGAGCGAGAACAGCGGTCTGCAATAGCGCCTCTCATAGGCACTATTGCCAACACAAGGTATTTGAGTGAAACATTATTTCTCAATATAATATCGATCTAGACAATAAATAATATGGGTGAACCACCCCTTTAACTTACCTTTTTGGAACCAGTTTCTTATATCCATTTAGGCAGCCTCGATTTCTTCTAAATGCAAATAACAAGGCAAACTAATAAATTATAACTGGAATAAATTCGAACGATTAGTTGTTTTAAAGAAAAAGGTGCATTCACATGCTGCATATTTCTGCATTTATGCAGCACAGGACCTGGAGCAGGACCTTAAACAGCACCATGCGACCGGGCAACGTCACATGGTGCTTCCGGGTCCTAGAGGCGCCCCACAAACACATACTGTATACAGCCCCCCATAGGGCTCCCATCTCATATACAGTCCCCCTTAGGGCTCCCATCATATACAACAGCTCCCCAGACCCCCAGACTGTCTGATTTAATATTTACATTTTTTTTTACTTGTGGCAGCAGCTCAGCCTCGCAGCAGTCTCCCCAGCTTGTGACTGTGCGGCCGCTCTGCACTGCAGGACTCGACTCAATGGGGCGCAGAGTGATGATGTCAATGTCATCAGTCCAGTCCAGTCCCCGCTGGGCTGATTTGCAGTGCAGAGCGGCCGGCAGGCACTGAGGACGGGATTTTACAGCTCCTACTAGGAGCGGCTGCGGGAGCAGCATTCAGCCTGCCCTGCGGTACTAGTGGGTCGCAGGTGCCGATGCACCATGCTGCCCTGTCCTCTCCTCACCACCCGCGCTGCCTAACGCACCCACTATCTGACAGACAGGTAATAATAGGTGCATGCCCCTGCTTCTAGGGGGGGGGCAGCTGCCTCCCCCTGCCCCTCGCTGAGTACGCCCATGCACTGTGACTTTCTATTGCCAGAAACCTCATGCCTGTCTGTCACCCATGACACACCCATCACAACAGGTTCCAGCAATCGTACATCCACCCCCGATGTGCATCACAATGTGAGAAATCTATGCACAATATTAAAGTAATGAGAAGTGATATCCAGGCAGCACTCATAATTGTAGGTGCTCGGTCAATGGACGGCACACCCAAATAATATATGAACATAAGATCGGCACTCCAAAACTTGCCGTAATCTTTAGGATTTAATCCATAGAAGCACAGTACAAACAAAAAACCAAAAACAAAGAACGCGTTTTCGGCTTGACCTTTAGCCTTTGTCAATACTGAAAACGCGTTCTTTGTTTTTTGTTTTTTGTTTGTGCTGTGCTTCTATTGATTAAATCCTAAAGATTACGGCAAGTTTTGGAGTGCCGGTCTTATGTTCATATACAATATAAAAGTTAAGTATTTCCATCGTAAGATTGTTCTTTATAACTATATACATATACTGTATACTGTAATGCTCGCCAGGCGAGCATGGGATTAGTGGATCCACTGGGCTGAAGGTACAGATCACAGACCTGGAACAGCAAACTAGAACAGCTATGGAGTTTTCATTAGAGCCACCGGAGGTGGCAATAGGCAAACAGAGGGCAGCCCCAGGGGATCAACATTACAGCGGCAGCTGGTGCCACATATATGAACACAGACCTTCTCTAAAAGCACAAGCACCAGCAATAGCCAGTCTCGTGGATTTGGCCAGGATGGATGTGTGGCGCCCCTGAGGCTTCCGTCGCCACAGAGACATTGCACCCCAGCCAGAGGTGTGATGTCCCATCCTCGGTAAGGAAAGGGGTACATGCCAGTTCCCAGGCAAATCTGCACTACACCCATTGTTAGGTACACACAGGGACCAGGGACAGTGGCAGCAACCCTCCCATGCTGCATGCTGGGAGGGGCCGTAAGACCCATCCCTGCTCCCATAGAGTGGTAGCTTAACAACTGGGGGGTGGGAGGAGCCACCCGAGAGCAGAGTAGTAAGGAAGGTCAAGAGAGAAAGTTTCAGTTTACCTCAGGGAGGAGGGGAGTGAGGAAGTCTGCGGGAGGCAGAGGAGAAAGAAGAGTAGTGCTCTAGTCAGTCAGGAGCAAGAGAAGAAAGTGACGCTTCCTGGTGAAGACCCTAGGACTCAGAGGGTCCAGGTGACACCAAGCAGGGAATGAAAGGATTCCAGGGCCACAGATAGCTTTTGAGCTGGTGGCCTGTTCCACAGGAACATTGGTGGAGGGATCAAGCTGCATCCAGGGGACGGTCCCTAGTCACTGGAGGAGGAGAAGTCAACTCCAAAGGTTAGAAACCGAGGTCCAGGGAAGCTGCATGCTCCCCGGACCACAGCCCACAGCAGAACCTCTAGAAAAGGGGCAAATAACCGACAGGCGAGCTCCCAGCCCGGAGGCTGCAGTGGAGGCCGAGCCAGGTTCAGCCAACAAGGGCAAAGCTTGAGGAGTCAGCTGAGAAAGGAACACATAGAGGGGTGCACTGGCATTTACCTCCAGATCTACCCGGGATCAGCGGAGGTCCCTGACAGGGGATTCCAGCACACCAGTGGGCAACCGGACAGCTGCCATGTCAAATAACCAACTGTGAGTAAACATCTTGAAACTGCAGTCCCTGGTGTTGCCTCTGTTATTTCATCTGCATAGACTTCCATCACTGCATAGACACTCACGAGCACCAACTGTGCCCCAGGTTACCGCTCCACCTGTGGAGAGCAGGACCATCCAAGCTGCCATTCCATCACCCCGGAGGCCCCATACAGCAGCGGCGGCTTAATAGCCGCATACCACAGGTGGCGTCATGAATAATACAAACTTTAATCACCCCCACTGAAGCCATATTAATTGACACCCACCAGGGTCATGGAGTCGGGCCCCACCACCACTGATAACCCTCCGGACTACTCCGGCCCGGCACCGGGTGTCCCATAGCCCTGGGGTGGGCGAGTCAACTTTGGCGTCACGAACAGGATAACGTGCCCGGCCCCCACCGGGTACTGTGTGCCTTAAAGAACCGTGAAATAGACTGTGTTTACTGTGTGAGAACCGCCGCCATTACAGCTTGCAAAGCGCGGGAATAAGAGGTGCGTGCCTGCAGAAAGAGCGCGAAAGTAAGCCCCGCCCCCTTGGTCTGCAAGAAGAAGGGCGAAGCTGAGACCGTGTCTGCTATGCAGAGCAGAGAATGAAAAATGGCGCGCTAGAAAAAGACAATCCCTGGCAGTGCATGCTGCTGTATGGAGGAAGAAAGAAGATGGCTCCTGCAAGTGGAGGCCAGGAGAAGCTCACCTGGATCAGGCCTGTGACCGCCGCTGAGCTGGAGGCTGAGGTCTGGAGAACGGCTGACAGGATGAACGAGCAGAGCGGACGGGAGACAGCCGTGTGGGGGAAGGAGATGGTGCTGGCCATGAGGAATCTGCAGGTGTCTGTGCAGCAAGGCCTGTGTGGAGCTGCCGCCCACGACCATCCGGAGCCCACACCAGCGATGGCGATCCTGCTGCAGAACACCTCCGGCCTAGCCCTGGGTGAGTCCCACACTGCCCCTGCCCGATCGGGTGTGCTGACCCCGCCGGTGTTACTACCAGAGGCCGCAGCGATCCCTGCTGCGCTCCCGAATGTGATCCCTGCTGCGCTCCCGAATGTGATCCCTGCTGCGATCCCGGAGGCGATCCCTGCTGCGATGCCCATTGGGATCCATGCTGCAATGCCCGCTGAGACCCAAGCTGTGATCCATGCTGCGATCCTGACTGAAGTCCCTGCTGAGATGTCCGGCGCAGAAACACCCTATCCGGCCAGATCAGACCAGGCGGCAACGCCGTCTATCCCAGCAACTGTTGTGGCTGAAGAGCAGACACCTGAACAGCCAGAGGAGGACGCAGCTCCGATACCATTACCCCGCAACAGTCCCAGCACGAGCTCCCAGGGGACCCAGACCAACCTGGCTGCAGCTTCCATGTCGCCGGGAGCTGAGCCAGAAGAGGACCTCTGCAATTAAATGAAAGAAGAAGATGCCGAACTGTAAATAGCCCCTGTATGTCTTTCCATTGTTCTTTTCGAAGATGACACCCTATTCCTGAATTCTTGGCCCCTGTTCTTTTTGAAGATGACCCCCCCCCACTGTATATGTGTTACCGGGCCACTGGACTTGAAAGTGGTCCGCAGCTACATGTGTTTATATGTGAAGTATGTTGATGTGTAACCAGGCCACTGGACGTAATGTGGCTGGTCTGCTCTAGTTTAAAAAGACTTTAAAGTTTTTGCAACGTTCAAGTATATGCGCCTCCCATAAAGGGAAGAAAAGTTAGAGAGTTTTAAAGTTTCATGTGTAAACAAAAATGTTTTTGCAGTTTCCACCATTGTTTTGTTGTTCAGCCCGAGGACGTGCTGGGATTCGCTATGGGGGAGTGTGGCGCCCCTGAGGCTTCCGTCGCCACAGAGACATTGCACCCCAGCCAGAGGTGTGATGTCCCATCCTGGGTAAGGAAAGGGGTGCATGCCAGTTCCCAGGCAAATCTGCACTACACCCATTGTTAGGTACACACAGGGACCAGGGACAGTGGCAGCAACCCTCCCATGCTGCATGCTGGGAGGGGCCGTAAGACCCATCCCAGCTCCCATAGGGTGGTAGCTTAGCCACTGGGGGGTGGGAGGAGCCACCCGAGAGCAGAGTAGTAAGGAAGGTCAAGAGAGAAAGTTTCAGTTTACCTCAGGGAGGAGGGGAGTGAGGAAGTCTGCGGGAGGCTGAGAAGTGAGAAGTGAGAGTCTGCAGAGAGAGCTGAAAGAAGAAGTGCTCTAGTCAGTCAGGAGCAAGAGGAAGAAAGCGATGCTTCCTGGTGAAGACCCTGGGACTCAGAGGGTCCAGGTGACACCAAGTAGAGAAAAGAAGGGATTCCAGGGCCACAGACAGCTTTCAGGCTAGTGGCCTGTTCCACAGAAACATCGGTGGAGGGATCAAGCTGCACACAGGGGACGATCCTTAGAAACTGGAGGAGGAAAAGTCATCTCCAAAAGTAAAAACCGAGGCCCAGGGAAAGCTGCAAGCACCCCGGCCCATAGCCCACAGCAGAACCTCTAGAAAGGGGGTAAATAACCGACAGGCAAGCCCCTGGCCCGGAGGCTGTAGTGGAGGCCGAGCTAGGTTCAGCCAGCAAGAGCTAGGCTTAAGGAGACAGCTGAAGAAAGGAACACATAGAGGGGTGCACCGGCTTTCATTCCAGGATCTACCCAGGATCGGCAGAGGTCCCTGACAGTGGGTTCCAGCAGCCCAAAGGCACCAGTGTGCTGCAGCCCAGGAACTGTGAGTAAAAACATCTTGAAATTGCACCCCCTGCTGTTGTCTCCGTTATTCCGCCTGCACTATTCCATCACTGCATAGACTCTTATGAGCACTAATGGTTGCCCTGGGGCACCGCTCCCCCTGTGGGGAGTAGGACCATCCAAGTTGCCATTCCATCAGCCCCGGAGGCCCTATACAGCAGCGGCGGCTTAATAGCCGCAAACCACAGGTGGCGTCACGAAATATAAAATACAAACTTTAATCAACCCCACTGAAGCCATATTAATTGACCCCACCAGGGTACGGAGTCGAGCCCAGCCACCACTGACTACCCCCAGACTAGTCCGGCCTGGCACCGGGTGTCCCATAGCCCTGGGGTGGGCGAGTCAGATGGATGCAGCAGCAGTGACTGGAATGGGCAGTTGTAGCAGCGTCTGGTATCGTAGGAACGGCTGCAGTGGATGGTTGTGGCAGCAGCGTATATGGTAGGGGCAGTCGGAGATGATACTTGCAGCAGCGTATATCGTGGAAACAGCCTGCGTGGATAGTTGCTCCAACTGACTTGTAATGCACTGAAACATAGATAGGAATCAGCAACAGCACAGTAACACCAGCGGCAGCACACAAAGGGACCTGAGAATTAGCAACACATAAAACTTGTTGCCCAGGCACCTCCCTTAAGGGTAAGGTGTTTTAAATACCTGATGCATCTCAGCCATGCTGTGAGGCACTTCCTGGTAATTATGATTGTATCCTGAAGAAGTGGCCATATCGCCTCAAAACGTATAGATAAACCCTGTTTTAATTTCATCTGACTCATTGTTGGTTATAAAGGCAGCATAGAGGAGCCACTTTCTACACTTTCTATAGTTTCACTGTCACATCCATCTATCCTATTCCTTTTTCCTACCAATAGTTATGTAATAAGAAACTATTCTTTCTTGCAGTAAGTACTTACCTTTTTCCACTTTGTATTTGTGTTTTCTCTCTCTGGTATTTTCTAACTGCTTACATTCCTTATACAGGGTTATGGTGCTCTGCATCTCCCTCCAGTTCCTAAGGAAGTACGAGGAACCCTCGATGGCCTTTTCAGCTGCCAGGTCTGAGTTGTCATCTCCTAGTGTTGTAGTTAGGGTTATTACAACTCGGTCTGCAGGTGTTTTCAATTGTCATTTAGTCTGCCCTATCACATTGCAGGTGGGGCTATTTATACCTTCTTTTTCTTCTCTGCTGCCTATATTCTAATGTGGATCCTGCATGGAGTTCCTGCCATACTGACAAGGATTTATGCCAGTCAGATAGAGACCAGCTAGGTTTATATTCTTTGCTGTCACATCTATCTATCCTACTCCCTTTTCCTGGTAATAGGAAGCTATTATTTCTTGCAGTAAGTACTTACCTTTTTGTTTTCTCCCTTTGGGATTTCTTCTATCTCTGCACGCCTTTCTTATTCAGGGTTATAGTGCTCTGCATCTCTCTCTGGCTCCTAAAGAGGTACAAGGAACACTCGATGGCCTTTTGGGCAGCCAGGTCTGAGTTGTCATCTCCTAGTGTAGCAGTTAGGGTTATTACAGCTCAGTGTGCAGGTGTTTTCAATTGTCATTTAGTCTGCCCTATCACATTGCGGGTGGGACTATCTATACCATCTTTTTCTTCTCTACTGGCTATATTCCAATGTGGATCCTACAAGGAGTTCCTGCCATATTGCCAGTCAGATAGAGACCAGCTAGATTTATATTCTTTGCTGTCACATCTATCTATCCTACTCCCTTTTCCTGGCTTACCATGTATGCTTAACATCTGAGTTGCGTCAAAATTTTGTGACTTTTCAAAGCAATTGATGAATCGAGGCCTATGAACCTATGCAGAGTGGTATTTAAATATATAGCTGTTAGGGGTTTTCCACTTTTAGAAATGTAGACCCCAAATTCTTTCTCTAATTTAATGTAACATCACTGCAGACGATCACTGAGTTCAGCCATTCTGTAGATGACATGAGCCACTGAGCTTGGTGATTGGATACAAACGTGTTGTACGCGGCAGGCAAAATACAGAGACCAGAGCAGCGGCGGAGAGCCAGCACTGGACGAGGGATGATGAATACTACAAGTATCTATGTTTGTTAGTTTAAATGATAGGGATATTCCACAGCACTTTACAACTAAAGGCCCCGTCACACTAAGCAACATCGCTAGCAACATCGCTGCTAACGAACAACTTTTGTGACGTTGCTAGCGATGTTGCTGTGTGTGACATCCAGCAACAACCTGGCCCCTGCTGTGAGGTCGCTGGTTGTTGCTGAATGTCCTGGGCCATTTTTTAGTTGTTGCTGTCCCGCTGTGAAGCACAGATCGCTGTGTGTGACAGCGAGACAGCAACAACTAAATGTGCAGGCAGCAGGAGCCGGCTTCTGCTGAGGCTGGTAACCACAGTAAACATCGGGTAACCAAGAAGCCCTGTCCTTGGTTACCCGATATTTACCTTTGTTACCAGCCTCCTCCGCTCTCACTGTCAGTGCCGGCTCCTGCTCTGTGCACATGTAGCTGCAGGACACATCGGGTTAATTAACCCCATGTGTGCTGTAACTAGGAGAGCAAGGAGCCAGCGCTAAGCATTGTGCGCTGCTCCCTGCTCTGTGCACATTTAGCTGCAGCACACATCGGGTTAATTAACCCGATGTGTGCTGTAACTAGGAGAGCAAGGAGCCAGCGCTAAGCATTGTGCGCTGCTCCCTGCTCTGTGCACATGTAGCTGCAGCACACATCGGGTTAATTAACCCGATGTGTGCTGTAACTAGGAGAGCAAGGAGCCAGCGCTCAGTGTGCGCTGCTCCCTGCTCTGTGCACATTTAGCTGCAGCACACATCGGGTAATTAACCCGATGTGTGCTGTAACTAGGAGAGCAGGGAGCCAGCGCTCAGTGTGCGCTGCTCCCTGCTCTCTGCACGTGTAGCTGCGTGCGGTGGTAACTAAGGTAAATATCGGGTTGGTTACCCGATATTTACCTTAGTTACCAAGCGCAGCATCTTCCACGCGGTTGCTGAGCTCACCAGCAACTTGTGTAGCGACGCTCCAGCGATCCCTGCCAGGTCAGGTTGCTGGTGGGATCGCTGGAGCGTCGCAGTGTGACATCTCACCAGCAACCTCCTAGCAACTTACCAGCGATCCCTATCATTGTTGGGATCGCTGGTAAGTTGCTTAGTGTGACTGGACCTTAAGTGGGAACATGTACAAAGAATAAAGACAATACAAAGTAACACATAGTTCAGTTACAGGAGGAGGGAGGGTCCTGCTTGCAAGCTTATGTGATGCTCCTGGACTATCAGGTCGTCACAGGGTACTGCACGCTCTTTCCCTTTAGTGCAGTATTCAAATCCCTCATGGTTCTAGGTCCCCATCTTACAGTGCTGCCTCCAACAGCAAATCAAATCCTAGGAACACACTGCACCACACCCACCAGACACACCAGTGTCTTAAGCGGAATAGGATCGCCCACCTGGGGGTCAGATAGGGAAGGTCAGTAGAGTGTCAGTGAAGTAGCGTGGAGTAGAGCAAAGTGAAGTGAAGTGGAGAAAGCAGGGAGCGGTGGCTCCCAAGAGTAGCTGTCTAGGTTGCAGGCGGTGGTCTGGACCTAGAGGAGTCGGACCCCCGGTCACAGGGGATTGAGGCAAGGTGCCTGGACCTGTTAAAGTGGACGGTCGGCAGCCTGGTCCTATCACCTGTCTCGGACCGAAGGCACGGCGGGGTACACGGACCCTAAGAGAAGCTTCAGGCAACTCGGCAATTAACCTGCGGAGAGGGGAGCCTTTATGGACTGTTCCCACTCTCTCTAGAATTGGGGCACTAGCGCAACGAGGGGGATAGGGCCTTCCATATAAGCAGCCCACTAAAATCCCAAGCGTGAGCCCTGAGAGCAGGCTCCCACACTTAGCCAAAGTGGGGATCGGGGCCCGGCACGTTCCAGACTACCGGGCCACTACAGTGAATCTAAACTTTGTGCCAGGAGGCAGGTCACGGATCATCAGGCAGCACTGCAGGGGACGGGACTCGGACGAGCTCCCCCTGAGAGGCAGCGGCACCCAGAGACTTGGTTTACCCGGTTGTCAGCGTCTGCTTACTGGCTGAGTGAGTACATGAGTGATCCCCCATCACGGCACCCAGTATCATCTTCCAGAGAACCAGGGCATACCCCTACCCATGGAGGTTAACAACACCTTGCTGCCCCATTCCATCACCCCGGTACTCCCAACGGCAGCGGCGGTACTCCCAATTACCGCACACCACGGGTGGCGTCACAAACTATAATTCCCCTGTAAATATCCCCTTTTACTTTAGAGTTTGGCCCCTAAGCCCCCGGGTCCGGAGACCCTCGAAACACGAACGGACACTGCCCACGGATGCGAGTGGTTGGATCCGCTGCTGGGGCGGCACACTTTCAATCTATAAGGAAATAGGGGGACACACAATAGGTAGCAATGTGCTTGTTGTATATGATCCAGCCATCAGTATAATAGGGATTTTATAACAAGCTGCATGATCCGAACATCAGCCAGTACTTGTGAATGTGCAGTTACCAAGTGCTACTGGGTGCATGGAGGATGTAGAGGCAGATGAATAGAAGGGACTAGATTCTTCAGAAAATCTAGACTAAATATAGACATACTTATAGAATTACAGATTATCAGGTGGCCTATAGAAACCAATCACAACTCTCCTACTATTTTGCTACAGGTCATTAATAGGGGCTCAGTTAATATGATTTTGGTGGTTAGGCTGGGGCCACACGGGGCACTACTGCGATGCTCGCATGAGGCTCGGCTCGTGCTGGCAGCACAGCAGGAGCCGAGTGTCATACGAGTGTGCCTGTATCTGAGGTCCGACCCTGCGAGCAGACCTCAGCTGCGGGGGGCGGGCTGGTTCTCAGGAGGGGAGGGAGGGATTTCTCTCCCTCTCTCCTCCATAGTCGGCTATTGCAATTCTCGCACAGCACTGACAGTACACCGGTGTACCGCGAGTGCAGTGCGATGTTTCTCTCGCCCCATTCACTTGAATGGGTGCGAGAGAAAGAGACTCAGCTTACAATCGCAGCATGCTGCGAATGTTTTCTCGGTCCGATTAGGGCTGAGAAAATAATCGCTCATGTGCGCTGACACACAGGCTAGAATTGGTCCGAGGGGAATGCGATGTTTTATCGCACTCTACTCGCACCGATTTTCTCGCCATGTGGCTAGAGTGAGAGATGAAGAGTGGTAGAGATACAGAGAGAGAGAGGGAGAGGGAGAGTGGGAGAAAGACAGAGAGAGAGTGGGAGACTGGAAGAGACTGAGAGTAGGAAAGAGACCAGAGAGTGAGTGGGAGAGAGACCGAGAGAGAGAGTGGGAGAGAGGGAGAGTGGGAGGGAGAGAGGCAGAGTGGGAGAGTGGGAGAGATGGAGAGGGGGAGGGAGAGAGGGGGAGAGAGAGAGAGGGAGAGTGGGAGAAAGAGAGAGAGGGAGAGTGGAGAGTGGAAGAGAGAGTGGGAGAGAGAGAGAGTGGGAGACTGGAAGAGAGGGAGAGTAGGAGAGAGACTAGAGAGTGAGTGGGAGAGAGACCGAGAGAGAGAGTGGGAGAGAGGGAGAGTGGGAGGGAGAGAGGCAGAGTGGGAGAGTGGAAGAGAGAGAGTGGGAGAGAGAGAGAGTGGGAGACTGGAAGAGTAGGAGAGAGACTAGAGAGTGAGTGGGAGAGAGACCGAGAGAGAGAGTGGGAGGGAGAGAGGCAGAGTGGGAGAGTGGGAGAGATGGAGAGGGGGAGGGAGAGAGGGGGAGAGTGGGAGAAAGAGAGAGAGGGAGAGTGGAGAGTGGAAGAGAGAGAGAGGGAGAGGGAGAGTGGGAGAAAGACAGAGAGAGAGTGGGAGACTGGAAGAGACTGAGAGTAGGAGAGAGACCAGAGAGTGAGTGGGAGAGAGACCGAGAGAGAGAGTGGGAGAGAGGGAGAGTGGGAGGGAGAGAGGCAGAGTGGGAGAGTGGGAGAGATGGAGAGGGGGAGGGAGAGAGGGGGAGAGAGAGAGAGGGAGAGTTTGAGAAAGAGAGAGAGGGAGAGTGGAGAGTGGAAGAGAGAGAGTGGGAGAGAGAGAGAGTGGGAGACTGGAAGAGAGGGAGAGTAGGAGAGAGACTAGAGAGTGAGTGGGAGAGAGACCGAGAGAGAGAGTGGGAGAGAGGGAGAGTGGGAGGGAGAGAGGCAGAGTGGGAGAGTGGGAGAGATGGAGAGGGGGAGAGAGAGAAAGGGAGAGTGGGAGAAAGAGAGAGAGGGAGAGTGGAGAGTGGAAGAGAGAGAGTGGGAGAGAAACAGAGAGAGAGTGGGAGACTAGAAGAGAGAGAGAGTGGGAGAGAGACAGAGAGAGAGTGGGAGACTAGAAGAGAGAGTGGGAGAGAGACTGAGAGAGAGTGGGAGACTAGAAGAGAGGGAGAGTGGGAGAGAGACTGAGAGAGAGGGAGAGTGGGAGAGAGAGGCAGAGTGGGAGAGAGGGAGAGTTGTAGATTGGGAGAGAGAGAGAGTGGTAGATTGGGAGAGATGGAGAGTGGGAGAGAAACAGAGAGAGAGAGTGGGAGACAGGGGGTGTCAGAGTGAAAGGGACGGAGAGTGGGAGAGAGGGAGAGACTCCATTACTATCACAAGCAATACCGGGTACTACAGCTAGTATAGAATAAATATAGAAATATATATAGAACTAGAAGGTGGCCCGATTCTACGCATCGGGTATTCTAGAATTTACGTATTGTGTAGTTCATGTATGATTTTTGTTATATAATATATATATATAGATGTTGTTGTGTGTAGTTACCAAGTGTTTGTGTAGGGCGCTGTACATGTTCTGGGTGTGGCGGGGGGTGAGAGCGGTGTTGAATGTGTGTTGCGTTGTTTGTGGAGCGCTGTGTGTCTGTAGCGTTGTGTGTGTGTGTGTTGTGCGGTTTGTGTGTGTGTGGTGTGTTTTGGGGGGAGGTATGTTTTGAGCAATGTGTGTGTTGTGCGGTATGTGCGTATATTTGTGTGTGCTGCGGTGTTTGTGTGTTGGGTGTTGTGTGTGTGCAGCGTTGTCTGTGTGTGTGGGTGTCTGTGTAGGGCGTTGTTTGTGGTTCCCAGTGTGTGTGTGTGTGTGTGTGTGTGTGTGTTGGGGGGAGGTGTGCACCTCCCATCGTGCTCCATCCCCCATGCAGCGCACTCCCCATCGTGCTCCATCCGCCATGCTGCGCACTCCCAAACGTGCTCCATCCGCCATGCTGCGCACTCCCAAACGTGCTCCATCCGCCATGCTGCGCACTCCCAAACGTGCTCCATCCGCCATACTGCGCACTCCCCATCGTGCTGCATCCCCTATGCTGCGCACTCCCAAACGTGCTCCATCCGCCATGCTGCGCACTCCCAAACGTGGTCCATCCGCCATGCTGCGCACTCCCAAACGTGCTCCATCCGCCATACTGCGCACTCCCCATCGTGCTGCATCCCCCATGCTGCGCACTCCCAAACGTGCTCCATCCGCCATGCTGTGCACTCCCCATCGTGCTCTATCCGCCATGCTGCACACTCCCAAACGTGCTCCATCCGCCATGCTGCGCACTCCCAAACGTGCTCCATCCGCCATGCTGCGCACCCCCCATCATGCTCCATCCGCCATGCTGCGCACTCCCAAACGTGCTCCACCCGCCATGCTGCGCACTCCCAAACGTGCTCCATCCGCCATGCTGCGCACTCCCAAACGTGCTCCATCCGCCATGCTGCGCACTCCCAAACGTGCTCCATCCGCCATGCTGCGCACTCCCCAACGTGCTCCATCCGCCATGCTGCGCACTCCCCAACGTGCTCCATCCGCCATACTGCGCACTTCCAAACGTGCTCCATCCGCCATACTGCGCACTCCCCATCGTGCACCATCCGGCATGCTGCGCACTCCCAAACGTGCTCCATCCGCCATGCTGCGCACTCCCAAACGTGCTCCATCCGTCATGCTGCGCACTCCCAAACGTGCTCCATCCGCCATGCTGCGCACTCCCAAACGTGCTCCATCCGCCATGCTGCGCACTCCCAAACGTGGTCCATCCGCCATGCTGCGCACTCCCAAACGTGGCCCATCCGCCATGCTGCGCACTCCCAAACGTGGTCCATCCGCCATGCTGAGCACTCCCAAACGTGGTCCATCCGCCATGCTGCGCACCTCCCAAACGTGCTCCATCCGCCATGCTGCGCACTCCCAAACGTGCTCCATCCGCCATGCTGCGCGCACTCCCAAACGTGCTCCATCCGTCATGCTGCTCACTCCCAAACGTGCTCCATCCGCCATGCTGCGCACTCCCAAACGTGCTCCATCCTCCATGCTGCGCACTCCCAAATGTGGTCCATCCGCCATGCTGCGCACTCCCAAACGTGCTCCATCCTCCATGCTGCGCACTCCCAAACGTGGTCCATCAGCCATGCTGCGCACTCCCAAACGTGCTCCATCCCCCATGCTGCGCACTCCCCATCGTGCTCCATCCCCCATGCTGCGCACCCCCCATCGTGCTCCATCCCCCATGCTGCACCAGCATCAGCCTCTCTGCCCGCAGCATCAGCCTCTCTGCCCGCAGCATCAGCCTCTCTGCCCGCAGCATCAGCCTCTCTGCCCGCAGCATCAGCCTCTCTGCCCGCAGCATCAGCCTCTCTCCTCCCAGCATCAGCCTCTCTCCTCCCAGCATCAGCCTCTCTCCTCCCAGCATCAGCCTTTTCTGTCCCTAGCATCAGCCTCTCTTCTCTCAGCCTCCTCCTCCCAGCCTTCCCCAGGATCAGCCTCCCTCTCCCAGCCTTCCCCAGGATCAGCCTCTCTCCTCCCAGCCTCCGTCCTCCCAGCCTCCCCCAGCATCAGCCTCCCCCAGCATCAGCCTCTCTCCTTCCAGCCTCCCCCAGCATCAGCCTCTCTCCTTCCAGCCTCCCCCAGCATCACCCTCTCTCCTTCAAGCCTCCCCCAGCATCAGCCGCCCTCTCCCAGCCTTCCCCAGGATCAGCCTCTCTCCTCCCAGCCTCAGCCTCTCTCTTTCCAGCCTCCCCCAGCATCAGCCGCTCTCCTTCCAGCCTCTCTCAGCATCAGCCTCCCCTTCCCAGCCTTCCCCAGGATCAGCCTCTCTCCTCCCAGCCTCCGTCCTCCCAGCCTCCCCCAGCATCAGCCTCCCCCAGCATCAGCCTCTCTCCTTCAAGCCTCCCCCAGCATCACCCTCTCTCCTTCAAGCCTCCCACAGCATCAGCCTCCCTCTCCCAGCCTTCCCCAGGATCAGCCTCTCTCCTCCCAGCCTCAGCCTCTCTCCTTCCAGCCTCCCCCAGCATCAGCCTCTCTCCTTCCAGCCTCTCTCAGCATCAGCCTCCCCTTCCCAGCCTTCCCCAGGATCAGCCTCTCTCCTCCCAGCCTCCTTCAGCATCAGCCTTCCCCTCCCAGTCCTCAGCATCAGCCTCCCCCAAGATCAGCCTCTCTGCTCCCAGCCTCCTCCAGCACGCCGTGCTCCTCTGCCGACACTCACACACACCCGATCGCATACACTCACACACACAACCGATCGCATACACTCACACACACAACCGATCGCATACACTCACACACACAACCGATCGCATACACTCACACACACAACCGATCGCATACACTCACACACACAGACACTGACGAAATCGCACATACGCGCTGATACTCACAACATCCGGAGATACCACATGCTTCTGGCCATGTGATCCTCCGTCAGGTCCTGGAAGGTCACAGCAGCACAGTATCGAGGCCGAGAAGCAAGCGATATCGCCGGATGCTGTGAGTGTGTGGATGCGATGTGATGTGTGTGTGAGGTGTGTGTGAGAGTGAGTGTCATCTGATGTGTGTGTATGTGTGTGTGTGTGCTGTTATGTGTGTGCGTGTGGATCTTCCGCCGCTGCAGGACCTTGATGTGCTGGTAACTATGCTACCATGGTTACCAGCGCATCACGTCCCCCACTCGCACGGGAGCCCACACCAGCATACGGCGGCAAGGCCAGCAATGCGAGGGTAAGTGTCGGCTGGGTTGGCGGCGTATGCTGGTGTGGGCTCCCGTTGGGGGGGGGGGGGTTGTACAGTACTCACCTGGGAGCCGTGACCGTGTCAGTTCGGGGAATGCGCGGGAGGGGGGGAGGGGGGCAGAGCTAGCGTCCATTGCGTGAGGGGGGCGGGGCGTGGCGTGGCCGAGTTGCCAATGCCTGCAGGGTGCCGGGGCGAGAGGCCAATCTGTGGGGGGGGCGGAGCATGGGCGAGCGGCTGGCCAATCCGTGTGGGGGCGCAGCCTGGGCGAGCGGCCAATCTGTGTGGGGGGGCGGGGCCATGGCGAGCCCTGCGGCCAATCAGCTTTGTGTCACCGTAAGGACACAATGTCACCGGAAGGACACAATTTTGAAGCATGACAGACAGACAGACAGAATAAGGCAATTATATATATAGATTAGAGATAATAAATGCAGTACATGGAGTGTTGTACGGGAACCTTCAATTGCTGATGTAGAATGTCTTCACTAGCAGCGCTGAGCCAGGGCCTCTTATACAGGAAAACATACGCTTGTTTAAAGAAATTGGAGCATACTTCAATCCACATGATCCAATCAGCTATGTACTGGTGACTATGTTATTTCCTGTTTGACTGATTTTTTTCTCTCAGTGCGGTTTAACTATCCAATAATAACAGAACAAAAGGATCAAAGTGGAAAAAAAGAAACCGTTTAATAAGATAAGTTATGGAAATTGAAATACACAAATTATATTAATATTAGAAAATGCATAAAGAACACAGAAGCTAAAGATCTAAGAAAGAATTCCATGCACTGCACTGCATTTGACCTCTGCAAATCTTAGATGTAAAATAACACGCGGTTGTAGAAAAAGGTTGTAAATGACAAAAAATGCGTCTTTGGAGGCCGCCAGGCAAGATGTGTGCCTACTTTTTCAAAAGTAGGAAAATAGACAGTAATACTTTTTTCTTATTACAAAATCGTGACATACTGTTATTAAATAATATGGTGACAAGCAAAACGGTAACAATGTTTTGAACGTTTGACTTTCAGGCTCTATATCTCATCATCCACTACAACTTTGAACGTGAGACTACCTTCATTTTATAGACAATCATCTTGGCTATCTCATACATAAATTGGGCTTACATGTATTTAGCATATGATTATGCAGATTCTTGTCATGTCACTGCATTGTTACTCTTTTGCTCCATGTGTTTTCACATTTTTTTTCTTTAAGTGTACTACAAATTACAACCTTTTCTCACATTTTCTAATACCTCAGTGTGTTATTAGTTTGATTCCCAAGTGAAAAGTCACTGGTTAATATTGAGGAGGAGCATCCATGAAGATTTCAAAAGAAAAGAGAAACAGCATCATTCAGCTCATCGATAGCGGTCTCTCGGCCAATAAAATTGCCAAACTGCATCATGTGAGGCTATGACATTTAGAAGAATATGAAATGAAGTTCGTCCATCCATTCAAAAGTCAAGAGGTGACATCGAGACCAGGGATAAGACTTCGGTTGAGACATGCTTGAATCTGATAGAGAGCCCAGAAGGATTCAGGCAGTGATGAAAGCCAAAAATGGATTTACAAAATAGTAAAAATTAAAATGTAGATTTTTAGGAGCAAAACAGTAACAATGCAGTGACATGACAAGAATCTGCAGAACTAATCATATGCTAAATAGCTGCAAGTAAAAGTCATGTATGAGATAGCTAAGATGATTGTTACTAGGGATGAGCGAATGTATTCGCCACTATACGGTATCCGACAGATAACAGGCTATTTGCACCATTCGGTATCTGACGAATAAAACAGTATCTGCTCCGATACTTTCAGTTTCATTTCTGACTTTCTGGCGCCTGTTTTCCAGCCTATGAACACATCTGATGTTTCTTGCCCTCACAGTAACGCCACAGCCATATTTGTTGTGGTGTTACTGTGATTGGCTTGGCCGCACAGCGTCATAGGGGCTATATAAGCCAGCGGCCATTTTGCGAACACGCAGTCATTGGGAAGCTGGCGGGAGCTGGCGGTGTAGATAGACTGCATTGTGTGCGGGAGAGTGTTCTTAGATCCAACTAATAAATAGTCCTTATAGGGGCTGAAGACCATGTCCAGTGGCTGCTAGCAGCTCCATAAATCGCTAGACCGCAAATCTGTGAATGCGAGCCCAGCTATAGGGCTCTCTCTGTCTGTTCGTTGGTCTCTTTCTCTGTCAGTTGGTCTCTCTCTGTCTGTCGTTCTCTCCCTCTAACCCCCTCTCTCATACTCACCGATCACTGACCGATCACCGGTGCGGCGCTGCAGGGCTGTCACAAAGCTTCGGCGGCTTCTCCTGCTTTTGAAAATGCCGGCCGCTTATTATTCCATCTCATATTCACTGCTTCCCCCGCCCACCGGTGCCTATGATTGGTTGCATTCAGACGGAACCCCGCACTGAGTGACAGCTGTCTCACTGCAACCAATCACAGCCGTCGGTGGGCGGGTCTATGTAGTGCAGTAAAATAAATAAATACATTTTAAAAAAAACGGCGTGCGGTCCCCTCCAATTTTGATAAAGCCACACGGCTGAAGGCTGGTATTCTCAGGATGGGGAGCCGCACGATATGGGGAGCCCCCCAGCCTAAAAATATCAGCCAGCTGCCGCCCGGAATTGCAGCATCCATTACATGCGACAGTCCCGGGACTCTACCCGACTCATCCCGAATTGTCCTGGTGCGGTGGCAATCGGGGTAAAAAGGAGTTAATGGCAGCCCATAGCTGCCACTTAGGGTACAGTCACACTTAAGTGATGCTTCACTGATCCCACCAGCGATCTGACCTGGCAGGGATCGCTGGAGCGTCGCTACATGGTCGCTGGTGAGCTGTCAATCAGGCAGATCTCACCAGTGACCAGTGACCAGCCACCAGCGACTCGTGGAAATGATGTTGCGCTTGGTAACCAAGGTAAATATCGGGTAACCAAGCAAAATGCTTTGCTTGGTTACCCGATAATTACCCTGGTTACCAGCACACACCGCTTAGCGCTGGCTCCCTGCACTCGTAGCCAGGGTACACATTGGGTTAATAAGCAAAGCGCTTCGCTTATTTACCCAATGTGTACTCTGGCTATGTGTGCAGGGATCAGGGAGCCGGCACTGGCAGCCTGAGAGCGGTGGACGCTAGTAACCAAGGTAAATATCGGGTAACCAAGGTAAGCGCTTCTCTTAGTTACCCGATGTGTACTTTGGTTACCAGCATCCGCAGGTTCCAGACGCCGGCTCCCTGCACATTCAGATCGTTTCTCTCTCGCTGTCAAACACAGCAATGTGTGCTTCACAGCAGGAGAGCAACTACCAAAAAATGAACCAGCACTGTGTGTAACGATCAGCGATTTCACAGCAGGGGCCAGATCACTGCTCAGTGTCACACATAGCGAGATCGCTAATGAGGTCACTGGTGCGTCACAAAAACCGTGACTCAGCAGCGATCTCGCTATGTGAGAAGTACCCCTAAGTCCTAGGTTAATCATGGCAGGCATCTATAAGACACCCCCCATGATTAACCTGTAAGTGAAAGTAAATAAACACATACACACGAAAAATCCTTTATTTGGAATAAAAGACAAAAAAAACCCTCTTTCACCACTTTATTAAAATCCCCAAATACCCCTCCAGGTCCGACGTAATCCACACGAGGTCCCACGATGCATCTAGCACTGCTACATGAAGCTGACAGGAGCGGAGCAACTGAAGTGAGTTGCGCTATCAGCGGTGACGTTGCTCAGGTTACCAAGGAGGGAGAGAATGATTTCAGACGATTTCCAACCTTCTAAAGGCTGTGGTAGGTCTTTTGAAGATATTTTTGCAGTACAAAACCATTCATCTCAATGAGGTTACAAATTTTCCCAGTGTGAATAAGCCGTAAAAATACCAAATAATGCCTACACAATGCTGTCATTAAAAAGGTTGTCCATGGCTATTTCTTTTTTTCTACTATAGGCGTAAAAACTAATTATCTGCCTGTTGAGCCCAGTGCAGATCTCTACCAGCACAGAGCGGTTAAAGCCACGCCTGCTGGTAATTCAGCTGCTACGCGTCCACAGAGCAGCTCTTCCTCTTCCATGCTGCACTGTCGATCGGGTGTGACTGCTGTGACTGCCGACATTCTGCTAATTGACAGCCAGCTCCCCACAGTTAAGAAGCGGGGAGCCAGTTGTTAATAAGCATGATGTCGACAGTCATAATAGAGCGGAAGACAACCGCTGCTCTTGTTGTCGTGACCTCAGTGGAAGCCACTGAATTGCAGGCAGGACCATTTTGTGACCACTCTGTGTTGGCAGAGATTGGTGGCGAGCACAACAGGTAGTTACCTGCCTGTTAGTTATTAGGTACATAGTAAAAAAAAGAAGCCCCGGATAACCCCTTCAAGTGGCTAAATAACGCTGCAATGGACAGCTGGTGCCATGATGTTAGTGTAAAGGCCTCTGTACACAATATACTAATCCAAAATTGACAGGTTCGGCCAACAGTATAATGTGCATGTGGACCCTGAGAGATGATGGTAGGGGGATTTCGGACTGCCAATTCTTTTGTTCTTCCTAAGATCTGAGATAAGTAGCCACCAAAAATAATTGACAGCAGCTCTTCTTTAGTGAACGCAGGAGCGTTTGGAGCTGTTGGCCAAGCAATCAGACGAACAATCAATTGGCCAACAGCTATTTTAAGTGTAGGGGAGGGCTTAAGGCTCAAATAGGATTCAAAATTTTGTATTAGTGTGGCCTTGGAATGTAGGAGGAAGCCCACAAAAACATATGGAGGACATCAAAACCTAATGCAGAGGCTGATTTGGATTGCATTAGAATCCAAAACCCGCTAAAGGGCTGCAAAGCCCCCTAAAAGTACAGGGTAACAAAACGCACATACTAGTTGATGGTGAAGATTACATTGCAATGTTCAAATTAGTATGCAGTTTTTATTCCAGAGAGGAACTTTCTAAGACTGGCATTATGTATGCCAGCTGTAACTCTAAGTACGGGAAAGTATCATGCGAACGGCGAAAGGGAAGGGAAACCTTGTGTCAAGGGAAGGGGGAGATGGTGACCCCTGACCAAGCCTACTGATTGGCCCTGGCATCCCTCACCACCCTAGATAGGTTCCGCACCTATGCACCAATTCGGATACCTGACCCTGAAGTAGGCCCTAGGTAGGGAACGGATAGGATGAGCTCTTAATCAACCTCACTATGCTCTAAAGAAGACACAGGAAAACACAGAGGGGAAAGTGAAGAAATAATGTATCTCCAGATGACTCAGGGAGAGGAACTGAAACAACATGAAAGTTTCTCCAGATGTATACAAGCCGACTACTTGCACCGAAGACTTGTTAAGGGTATTAGACCTATCACCGGCACGGAGTAAGGGAAAATGAGGGTATATAAGGACACCAAGGCAAGTGCTGATGAAAAATAGCTGAAAGGGTGAAGAACTCTGCAGGGTACTAAAAGGGAAGGGATGAAAACCAAGTAGAAGAGGTACATAGGATACCAAATACACCAAGCCGGAATGATAGAAGGTCGTGAGCAGTTCACGCAGCCAAATGCTGTGACCTTCTATAGCCAGACACCACAGGGCTGTCTGTCACTCCTGACACACCCTCTATAGTGAGATGTCCCAAATTTATTAAGGGTGGACGTCATAAAATTCTGCTATAATTTTTAACAATTTCTGAATATGTTAGGCTGAGGTTGGCCACATCTCTTCTGCAAAATCCCCCCAACTTTTTAGAGAATTGGTAATTGCAGTATAAAACTTCTGGGTTTTTTTAGCTGCAAACCTAATGCAAATAGCGTAATAAATCTCCCTCATTTCTATACATTTTACTCTTTCCCTGTCTACAGAATTGTGCGTTTATGGAAAGTCAGATGACCTAATACTTACATCATTTCAATAATATGTTAAGGAATAATTATATGATGTTTAAAGACAAAAGGCGCCAACAAGAATAGAAATACAATGTGTTCCATATGGGGTCCTCTTTTTATAGGGTCCTGGTTTAATAGCATGCAGTATATTACATTTTCTATAACTTAAAAAGTTTCATTTTAATGTTTTTCAATAAATGTAATTGAGCTTGTGTGTATTTTCTCAAGCCAAAGCCATTTTGCTGAGATTTACATAAACTAATCGTGGTTAGGATAAAAGTTTTTTCGAAATCTTGGTATATTAACCATGGCACCATTCCCGTGCCCATTACATTCCTGTGGTTGGTTAAGTCCCACACATGACAAGTTATATTATATGTGGGTCTATTGAAGGAATTTATAGTGTTTATAAAGCAAGGGATGCGGAATTGTTACAGTTTAACTGGGAGATTTATTTGCTTTTTGTCTCATTTCGGAAATCTTGTAATCAGTACACATTCTGACTTGCGGGACAATCATTTCCCAACAAACTACATTGAAAGAGTGTAATCTGCACCCAGAATGCACTCAGGATTTATCTTCTTTACCCTTATCATAGAAACCAATGGACAAAAGGAAAATGATTACTTATGCAGTTGTGTATATGAAGAGAGGGAAGAGTCATTAAGTAACACCCCTAATTATAGTGGTTTGTATTTTCATCCTTAACAAAAGGAACAGTGTGTGTTTCCCCCTCTACTTTTCATAGCTTTTATGAGTTATGGTTCTCAATACCCAAAACCAAAGAGTGCGTCTCCATGGTATGACAGCTTTGCTACTATCAATATTGGCAATTGTAGCACCCCTGAACCCATCAGGAGCTACAAGGTACTGCATCCTGTCAAAGATGCAGGGCCTACCCCCAGGAACCTGGAAGACCAGTGGCGGTAACAGCAAAACACATTATAATCCCTATTTTTCCCCATTCCCCAAGGACTGGTGACAGACTAGAGTTGGACCCAATGGATGGCCACCTAGGGGTGGAGCCGATCCAGTCCACTAGACGACAACCAGGTGGGAGAGGTCAGACAGTCAGTAAGGGTTAGTAAGTGGATGTGAGAGGAGTCGGACGTACCGCACTGTCATGAGAGTGTAATGGTGACCTGAGGGCCCAGGCGTGTGGTTGCCTGTGGAGTACGGTGGAGTACTCCCGGAACCATAGCACCGACGGGGTACAGAGCCATAGGTCAGGCAAACGCTGCAGACAGACCTGATAAAATCTGCACAGTGAGGGGACCATCCAGGACCTCACTGACCGTAAAGTCCGGGGGCATCAGCAGTGACGGGAGAACCAGGGACACCGACCCTACAGGGTTCAAACTGCCGCCGTATGGACTAAAGACTGAGAGACTACCAGGAGGGAACCCCCAGATGCTCAAAGCCACGGGGACCCACCAACTAGAGAAGGGTGCAGGGGAAAGAAGCCACCAGGTCACTAAATTGGCACTGGGACTAAGGGAACCAGTGGTGAGGACCAGCCTTCCTCCGGGTACCAGCCATCAAACCGCTGTGAGTAAAGAACCCAGTCACACTGCAATATCTTGTGTGGACTACCTTCTTTCTGCACCTAACTCGATCACCTACCCCCTGGGGCCCCGGCTCTACTTGCGGAGGGCCCAACATCCAGGGCCCAACATCCATCAGCCCCAACGGTGAGAGACTGTGCAGTGGTGGTCCCATCACCATAACCGCAACCCGCAAGTGGTGTCACCATACAAACTGTATAAATATTCTCCAGTACATAATCCCCTTCAAGCGACCCCGAGGGTCACGGAACCGGGCAACGGCCACCCAGTGAACTGTCCCCATAAAATATACGTCCCGGAACCGAGTACCCCATAGCCCTGGGGGGAGTCACAATATTGTCCCTTGCCCATTTTGTGTACAGTTCAAACCATTGTTATTTTTAAACCACTTTTTATTAGATTGTCAGCCCACAATAGGTCATTGTGTTCCTCACTTTGTCTCTTTCTTCATTTACATTCCTTCACCATCACTTCTCCACCAGAGGTCCGCTCCCGCAACTTCTGCTCCGGCCACCAGATGCCACTTTATTCCCACTGTAGGCGGTGCTGGTGATAGGTGAGGAGTCATTACCAGTAGTTCTGGTTGGTGCAGTCTCCACCTATCCACCAAGCTTCATATGGCTCTGACTTGCCGTACCACTGGCTGACTGTGGTGGTGTGTGCCTTCCAGCTGAAGTAATCTACTCCCACTCCAGTCAATTGGAAGATACCACACCTTTTTTACACCTTCAGTAGTCTGCTCTTCCTTGCCAGATATAGCCTTGTTTTTCACTAGAGCTACACGCTTAACTGGTACTGTGCACACCTTTCTGTTTTGTCCCCTGTTAAACCTCGGCCTGTTTCCCTGATTCTGTACCTTGCCTGACATCTCGGTTTTCACCCCAGCCTGGTCTCCAGATGTTCCTCCTGCCTGCTGATTCTGTACCTTGCCTGTCATCTCGGTTTTTACCTCAACCTGTTTTCCTGACGTTCCTCCTGCCTGCTGATTCTGTACCTTGCCTGACATCTCTGTTTTCACCCCAGCCTGTTTCCTGACATTCCTGTTGCCTGCCAGTTCTGTACCTTGTCTGACATCTTGGTTTTGAAATTGGCCTGTTTTCCTTCTGTTCCTCCTGCCTGCTGATTCTGTACCTTGCCTGACATCTTGGTTTTGATATCAGCCTGTTTTCTGGATATTCCTCTTTTGTACCTTGTAGACATCCTGGTTTTGACCTCTGCCTGTTTTCCTGACATTCCTCTTGCCTTCTGTTTTTGTACCTTGCGGACATCCTGGTTTTGACCCTGCCTGGCGACTACCCCATCTCTGGACTGCTGTCTTTCCATAGGCAGCGATCTCCTGGACCTTGTAATAAATCCAGATCCCTGAATAGGGGTTAAAGAGTTTCAGGGTACCTTTGGATCCAATTGTCCAAGTCGGTTCGGGTTAACCATTTTCTGTCTGTGGTCCTGGACTGCTGGTACACCTTGCTTTTCTTTCTTGGTTCCTACTTTCTCTATTCTTCTTGCCTTGTCTCCCCTCCTCACACCTTCAGAATCTTCCTCCTTTGCTTTTCTTCAAGTATTTTTTTTGTTTTGGCTATGTGCCTTCCACCTTAACATGGGTCCACTCTTGTTTCTTGCCTTCTCCTATTCACCTCTTTATTGTATGATTACTTCTATTAATTCATATATTCAATTTATTCAAACCTTGCATTTTCTTTCAATTACTTCCTAAAATGTTTCTTTTCTTCTACATTTGAGTTGTAAATGTACAACTTTTTTGCTAAACAAACTACTGTAATGCTGGTGGCCAGTGTAAGGACAGCGAGCGAGATTAGTGAACCCACTGGACCACAGGGGAGACCAGGGCTTAAGGCCGCTTTACATGCTACGATATCACTAAAGCGATGTTGTTGGGGTCACGGAATTCGTAACACACATCCGGCCGCGTTAGCGATGTTGTTGCGTGTGACACCTATGAGCGATTTTGAATCGTAGCAAAAACGTTCAAAATCGCAATTGGTGACATGCACCCCTATTCCCAATTATCGTTGCTGCTGCAGGTACGATGTTGTTCGTCATTCCTGTGGCAGCAAACATCGCTATGTGTGACACCGCAGGAACAAGGAACCTCACCTTACCTGCGGCCACCGGCAATGAGGAAGGAAGGAGGTGGGCGGGATGTTACGTCCCGCTCATCTCCGTCCCTCCGCTTCTATTGGGCGGCCGCTTAGTGACGTTGCTGTGACGCCGAATGAACCACCCCCTTAGAAAGGAGGCGGTTCATCAGTCACAGCGACGTCGCATGGAAGGTAAGTCCGTGTGACGGGTCCGAGTGATGTTGTGCGCCACGGGCAGCGATTTGCCCGTGTCCCACAACCAATGGGGGCGGGAAAGCACACTAGCGATATCGGTAACAAGATTGCAGCGTGTAAAGCGGCCTTTACTCTTTAGTGGAGGGGCTTAACTAAGCACCCACCACGAGGCGGACGCAGGTTCCACTCCCAGGGCAATGACCGGGACTGTGGCAGCTGACCCCAGGACAGGAGATGGACTCAGTATAGACACAGGTGCAGGCAGGGACAGGCGGGATAACTGAGGCAAACAAGCAGGCGGGTACAGTCAGGTATGGTGGGCACGGCTGGTACAGGTGGTGGACACAGGGATAATGAGACAGGAGCTTGGGACAAGACAACTAGCTAGTAGACTGAAGGCGAAACTAACAACGTTGTGAAGACCCCTCCCCTAATGGAAGGGTGCTTTAAATATATAGTGCCTCTTAGCCATAGGTTGAGAGGCACTTCCTGGAAATAGCACGCCAGACCTTTAAGAGGGGGGCCGCTGCACACGCATGCCCTAATACACTCCCGGGAAACCTGGGCTGCATGTACAGGCCCTGGGAGGGGAAGGAGGCAAAAGCACACATAGACAGCTATGGGCGGTGCAGGGGAGGATGCGACCCGGCCAGGGTGGTGAGTAAGTTAGCATCCCTGCAGGGACACCTGTGCTACAAGTACATAGGAAATCTGTCAGTAGGGTCAACCTTCCTAAGCCATCTATATAGGCCTGTAGGTAATAGAAAGGTGAATAAAATGACACCCTTATATCTGTGATCTGATATCTTATTCCAGAGAAATCCACCTTTTTCTTAAAATGTAAATGGTCTGATAAGAGCTTTGGGCAAGACACAGATCTCCCTAAGAATTTGCCTCCAGAGCTTAGTGTAAATGAAAGGGGGTGTTTCCAGTGTGAGACATGTAATGACTCAAAGTCTGCTTTTTTGATCTACGTATCACACGGGTAACATGCCCTTTCATTTACTATAAGCTCTAGAGGCAGATTTCCAGGGAGATCTGAGTTCGGCCCATAAATATTTAAAACTCATTTACATATGTGGCGCCCCTGAGGCTTCAGTCGCCGCAGGGTACTGCACCTCACTTAAGGTGCGGTACTCATCTCGGGTAAGGAAGAGGTTAACTGCTGGTGTTTCTCACATCCACAAACCACACACAGGTGCTTTCCCACCGGGGTTGGCCTAGGGTAGATAGGGGGGGTGGCCATCACGAGGCATGGGACTTTCCCGGTCACTAGGACAACCACCTGGGGTGTGGGCACCACTTGGGGAAAAGGAAGGAGCATCTTCACACTTTGGTCAGTTTACACCGGGCACAGCTTGGGCTGAGGAGGACAGTCGGGACTTCGGTCCAGGCATCACCTTTTACACTTCTGGGAGCACTGCAAGACCCGTGGCTTGGAGCAGGCAGCTCAGCCCAGGCTCTCTACAGCTACCGAGGATTCAAGGGTCTGCAGAGAGTGCAGGAAACACCCACAGCCCGTTCCACATTCCATCCTAGGGACTGGAGGGACCCCGACCAGAAAGGACACTCAGTGGGAACACCGGCAGTGACCTCAGAATTATCCGGGATCAGCTGGAATCCATCTCGGCAGAGTCCGGTACCTCCGGGCAACCAAAGGACAGTGAGTAAAGACCTGGAACCACAACTACGGTGTCTGTCCTTGATTGCTGGCGCCCCACGCTTCGGCGCCAATGGCCACTACTACCTCCATCATCCTCCCTGGGGCCTAGCTTCACCTACGGGAAGCTGATCTATCCTAGCTGCGACACCAACTGCCCCAGAGGACAGCGACCACAGCGGTGGCTAATGGCTGGCCGCATACCGTAGGTGGCGTCACGAGACAACTCCCAACATCCTCATCATCACCATCCTTATCCACCATACCTTCGTGAATACCTCGGGGTCACGAAATCGGGCAGGGCCACCCGTGACAACCCCCTGAACCTCATCGGCCCGGTGACGAGTAACTCCAAGACCCCGTGGGGTACTCCATTTTGGCGTCACGAACAGGATTCCATGCCCATGCTAACAAGTCCTGTGCTCCTTACAGAACTGTGCTAAAACATATTTCTTGAAAAAGACAGTTGCCATTAATCATTCCGCGTGGGAAAAGAAGGGGCCTGCTACAGTGGGCGGGACCAAAAAAGAGCCCAAAAACGTGGATGGAGCCCAGAAAGAGCGCAAAGGAGAGCCCCACTGCTGGAAACGAGTAGAAGACCCTGTGGCTTTAAGCCAGAGCAGGAAACCACTGGTCGTGACATGTCCAGTGAGGAAAGAGACCAAACCGTTCCTGTTGCCGGAGCTGCTGCATTAACCCCAGCTCCAGTGCTACCGTTTACCATGCCGTACCTCAACATGGCTACCCCAGTATTCCGGGGAGGCATATACCCCGGCTGACTTTAAGGAGAGACTGTACAGTTTATTCCGGGTGTACACTATGACGGAGGACCAAAAAGACAGCGTCCTTATTGACCAATTAACCGGGGCAGCTCAGCGAGAAGTCAAGTCCTGGCTGGAGACCGATAAAACAGTGGCAAAGGACATTTGGACTAAATGTCACACTAATGGCACACTTTAAATAAAAATATTTTAGTGTAGGACTGCCCCAAAGAGATTTGCCGTGACGTGGCGGGGTAGCTCGAAAAATTGCAATTTTTTGCCAAAAATCTCATTTTTCAATAGTACAGCTTGGAATGTTGGTACTGGGCACACTTTGCAATACATATTATTTTGAGTAGAGGTTGTTTCTCTGGTACAACCAGCAGCCAAGAAAAAGTAAATGTTCCTTTATGACAAGAATTGTTGTTATATGTTGCAATTGATTACTCTGATGTTTGAGACGTTTGAAGTACCGTTGCCTCCCATAAAGGGAAAATTGTTATATGTTTCTTTTTTCTGCATAACAAAATGCGGTATCCCATTATTTTATTGCAGCCCGGAAGTGCTGCGATTTTCTGTGGGGGAATGTGGCACCCCTGAGGCTTCAGTCGCCACAGGGCACTGCACCTCACTTAAGGTGCGGTACTCATCCCGGATAAGGAAGAGGTATCTTTACTGTTGGTATTTCTCAGGTCTCAGGTCTCGAGGTTCTGCACAGGTGCACTTTGATCTGCCCTGAACAGGGCAGATCAAAGTATTGTAGTGCGCTTGCCCAGGACCTCAATGTCGGCTTGTGTGTATGACGTGGGACTCATCATGCACCCCGGCTTCAGAAGAAGGAGGACAAGGATGGCCGAAAGAGGAGGCGCCGCACCTGGAGAATGGAGCTACCCATCTGACCTGTATGCACTGTACCGACCGTTTAGGTAAGTATTATAGTCATGTTTACGTTCTACACAGCGGCCTGGGCTCTTACATACAGCATATTAGAATGCTGTATATAAGAGCCCAGTGGTGATGGCCGCAGCTTATAGTTACCAAATGTGGTGACAGGTTCCCTTTAAAAATGTATGGGCAAAGCTGAAAAGGCCGATGTGAGCAAGACAACCTACAAACATGGCTCAGTTATCTAGTTCTGTCAGGGGGAATGGGCCCAAATTCATACCAACTATTGTGAGAAGCTTGTGGAAGCAGATCCAAAACATTTCACCCAAGTCATACACTTTAATGGAAATGGTAGCTAATGGTAATGAAATGTATGTAAACATTTGACTTTACAGAAAGTAATAAAAATGCCTTAAAACATTCTCTCTTATTATTCTGGCATTCGGCAAATCTAAATAATTTTGATTCCTAATTCACCTAAAACGGGAAAGGTTTATTCTGATTTTAGGTCAGATAGAGAGAAAAACCTGCAGATGTGTCTTTATAGAGAGTGGAAGAAAACCTCTGGTTTCAACTTTATATTCACTGCACAGTACCACTTCTGTCCTGTATACTGGGTGTAATTCTCAATATCTGTATTATTCTGTATACATACACTGCACAGTACCACCTCCTCTGTCCTGTATACTGGGTGTAATTCTCAGTATCTGTATTCATCTCTATATATACACTGCACAGTACCACTTCTCCTGTCCTGTATACTGGGTGTAATTCTCAGTACCTGTATTATTCTGTATATATACACTGCACAGTACCACTTCTCCTGTCCTGTATACTGGGTGTAATTCTCAGTACCTGTATTATTCTGTATACATACACTGCACAGTACCACCTCCTCTGTCCTGTATACTGGGTGTAATTCTCAGTATCTGTATTCATCTCTATATATACACTGCACAGTACCACTTCTCCTGTCCTGTATACTGAGTGTAATTCTCAGTATCTGTATTATCCTGTGTATATATACACACTGCACAGTACCACTTCTCCTGTCCTGTTTACTGGGTGTAATTCTCAGTATCTGTATTATTCTGTATATATACACACTGCACAGTACCACTTCTCCTGTCCTGTTTACTGGGTGTAATTCTCAATATCTGTATTATTCTGTATATATACACTGCACAGTACCACCTCCTCTGTCCTGTATACTGGGTGTAATTCTCAATATCTGTATTCATCTCTATATATACACTACACAGTACCACTTCTCCTGTCCTGTATACTGGATGTAATTCTCAGTACCTGTATTATTCTGTATATATACACTGCACAGTACCACTTCTCCTGTCCTGTATACTGGGTGTAATTCTCAATATCTGTATTATTCTGTATATATACACTGCACAGTACCACCTCCTCTGTCCTGTATACTGGGTGTAATTCTCAATATCTGTATTCATCTCTATATATACACTACACAGTACCACTTCTCCTGTCCTGTATACTGGATGTAATTCTCAGTACCTGTATTATTCTGTATATATACACTGCACAGTACCACTTCTCCTGTCCTGTATACTGGGTGTAATTCTCAGTATCTGTATTATTCTGTATATATACACACTGCACAGTACCACTTCTCCTGTCCTGTTTACTGGGTGTAATTCTCAGTATCTGTATTATTCTGTATATATATACACTGCACTGCACAGTAACACTTTTCCTCAGTATCTGTATTACTCTGTATCTGTACACTGCACAGTACCACTGCTTCTGTCCTGTATACTGGGTGTAATCTTCAGTATCTATATTATTCTGTATATATACACTGCACAGTACCACTTCTCATGTCCTGTATACTGGGTGTAATTCTCAGTACCTGTATTATTCTGTATATATACACTGCACAGTACCACTTCTACTGTCCTGTTTACTGGGTGTAATTCTCAGTACCTGTATTATTCTGTATATACACTGCACAGTACCACTTCTCCTGTCCTGTATACTGGGTGTAATTCTCAGTATCTGTATTTTTCTGTATATATATATTGCACAGTACCACTTCTGTCCTATATCCTGTATGTAATTCTCAGTATCTGTATTATTCTGTATATATATATATTGCACAGTACCACTTCTGTCCTATATCCTGTATGTAATTCTCAGTATCTGTATTATTCTGTATATATATATTGCACAGTACCACTTCTGTCCTATATCCTGTATGTAATTCTCAGTATCTGCATTATTCTGTGTATATATACACTGTACAGGGATGTGAATGAAGCCGTAGTCAGTCCTGCGCATTTTCATTCATTCTTAATGGAACCACAAAGCACTAGCTAAGCGTATTACTAGTGGTCCCGTTAAGAATAGACCACCGTGTTATTCAGACTCTTCAGGGTCCTGGTTCTCGGGATTGGCGGGAGCTCCAGCATTTGGATGCCCATTGTTTAGCAACATATCCCCTATGCCTTGGATAAGGGATAGTTTCCAAACTTGCGAACAACTCTGCATTGCAACTAACAGAAACCACCAATATTCACCTGTTTCTTAAATTGCCATTTACGAGAACATTTCTAAGGAATAGACTCCATATATACACAGTACAACGATCACATACAGTACATCTCTCTATACAAATACAGCAGGAGCACAACAAGTGACGAGTAGAATAAAAACTACGTAACAAACCCCACAAATTCTCTGAGAGTAATTAAGCTTATCAGATTTGTGTCTGTGCAGCATCCCATAAATCCCCAGGATCATTGTTTTATTGAAATGACACCTGCAAGGACTAGTTTAGAAGTTTCCAGTTTAAACTATGAATTGGATGAAAGTACAACAGCAAATGAGAAGAGTTATCTATGCAAAATGGAATGCAAACATAAAAAGCAGCATTACATAACAGGAGAGAATTGACGTGCTATATCAGTATAAGAATACAAAACAGCAGAAAATTAGATTGAATGTTTGAGATGTTCTCAGAAATGTAGCACGCCAAATTCATTCATGTTCTAGGAATCCTATCCCCCGGACATAACTGTGATGGCCCCTTCTTCCTTATGTTAGGAGGCAAATATATTGTGGCACCCCGGGGCAGCCGGGCTGCTCGGATCCGGGCGGTCCGTGGCTCGAGGGGTCTCGGACCCAGGGGAACCGTCGACCAGTTTTAAATGAAAAATAAAAATAAAATAAAAAGTCCGACTACGCCACTCGCGGTTTGCGGCCAGGGATGGTAGGGCCGCCGCTGCAGGTTTCCACTGGGGATGATAGATGGGGCAGCGTGGATGGTAGAGCCCTCCGCGAGCAGGGCTTTTCTCCAGGCGTAGGTGAAGGGTTAACGTATAGGCGCGTGACAATAAGTCAGTCCAGACAGAGAGTGCAGTTTGATGGTGTTTACTCACTGGTTTGATGCCCTGAGACTTACTGGATTCCAGGTGCGCTCGAGTCCTGATGGCTGTGCCGGCCAACCTGGTGCCACTCTCCACCTGTGCACTCTGGTGTATGTGGGTCCTCCCTGGCGTGGAGCACTCGGAGGTCCTCCTGGTGTCTGGGTCCTGCAGCAGGTAGCTTGGGCTATTTAAGGGAATATGTCCCAGTCCCTCTTTGCTGCTGATGCCTTGGACGTTAGTGGTGTTAGATGAGTCCTGGAAACCCACCTGCCTGGCAGAGTTAACAGATGGCTTGAAGTCCTGGTCTGTTCTGGGATCTGCAACCCGTGCGTGCAAAGTACTGTGAGCCCTGGATGTCCACCCCACAGGATCCCTGTGTCCTTGCTCTCTCTCGCTTGCTCTCTCTCGCGCTGCAGCTACTTTCCTCCTCTGGGTGGGTGTTCTTTCTACTCAGGTATTTGCAATCTCTTTTACTACCACTCCGCTGACTTTTTTACTCCTCTCTTTCCTTTCTGTGTCTCAAGAGCCTCTGGTCTATCTTGACACGCTTCCTCTTTCACTGTCTACAGCAGACTGACTGCCACTAAGGCTATGTTCACATTTCCGTTGTTTAGGATTAATCACAATCCGCCGCTCTGATAAACATACAGACTTGTATGAGCGGAGGATTGGGACTGATGCCCTTGCGTTGCATCCTCCGCCCGACTGATCAGTCGTGGAATGACTGGCCATCGGGCGGCAGGAACGCAGCATGTAACATTTTTTGAGGAGCGGAATCCTTTTGTTTTCAATGCGCTTAATCATTCAAACCAATGTCTCTCTCTCTCGGCGGCCGAACGATCAGCTGATCGCCCAGTGGCCGGCTTCTGTGAACGATCAGCTGATCGCCCAGCGGCCAGCTATTGTAAACGATCAGCTGATCACTCTCATAAGCCGGCCGCCGGGAGATCAGCTGATCGTTCAAAATAGGCAGCCGCCGGCTTTTGAGAGCGATCAGCTGATCTTTCTCTCTCTCTCGTTTTTATACTGAAATCATTTCACCAACGGAATCCACTTTCTCATGACAATCAATCCCATTTCTTGTCACCTGTTGTACAATGCATCAGTCACAAGCATCAAGCAACGCAGGTGACTGATGCAAAAAAACCAGAAATGTGAACATAGCCTAACACTTCCCAGGTCACTCTCTCCTCCTCCAGGTTTGGTCTCTTCCTCACAGTTGGTTGCCTCTTATCTACAGTGCCCAGCCCTGTCATCTGGCTAGGTGAGGCTCCCAGCCGGGTACAGCAAGTGTAAATGTCCTGGTGTGCTGGTGTTTGTGTAATGACTGGCACAGTCATGTGGGACCCGAGCTGTTACTTTAATTGTTACTTTGTTTTTGTGACACCTGGTTCCCGCAGGGGCATCACTATATATTATATATATATATATAGTGTGTAGTTACCAAGTGTTTGTGTAGGGCGCTGTACATGTTCTGGGTGTTGTCTGGGTGTGGCGGGGGATGAGAGCGGTGTTGTATGTGTGTTGCGTGTGTTGCGTTGTTTGTGGAGCGCTGTGTGTCTGTAGCGTTGTGTGTGTGTGTTGCGCGGTTTGTGTGGGTGTGGTGTGTTTGTGGGGGAGGTATGTTTTGTGCAATGTGTGTGTTGTGCAGTATGTGCGTATATTTATGTATGCCGCGGTGTTTGTGTGTTGGGTGTTGTGTGTGTGCAGCGTTGTCTGTGTGTGTGGGTGTCTGTGTAGGGTGGTGTTTGTGGTTCCCAGTGTGTGTGTGGTGTGTTGTGTGTGTGTTGGGGGGAGGTGTGCACCTCCCATCGTACTCCATCCCCCATGCTGCGCACCCCCCATCGTGCTCCATCCGCCATGCTGCGCACCCCCCATCATGCTCCATCCGCCATGCTGCTCACTCCCAAACGTGCTCCATCCGCCATGCTGCGCACTCCCAAACGTGCTCCATCCGCCATGCTGCGCACTCCCAAACGTGGTCCATCCGCCATGCTGCGCACTCCCAAACGTGCTCCATCCGCCATGCTGCGCACTCCCAAACGTGCTCCATCCGCCATGCTGCGCACTCCCAAACGTGCTCCATCCCCCATGCTGCGCACTCCCCATCGTGCTCCATCCCCCATGCTGCACCAGCATCAGCCTCTCTGCCCCCAGCATCAGCCTCTCTCCTCCCAGCATCAGCCTCTCTCCTCCCAGCATCAGCCTCTCTCCTCCCAGCATCAGCCTCTCTGTCCCCAGCATCAGCCTCTCTCCTCCCAGCCTCAGCCTCCCCCAGCATCAGCCTCTCTTCTCTCAGCCTCCCCCTCCCAGCCTCCCTCCTCCCAGCCTCCCCCAGCATCAGCCTCTCTCCTCCCAGCCTCCCCCTCCCAGCCTCCCCCAGAATCAGCCTCCCCCAGCATCAGCCTCTCTCCTTCCAGCCTCCCCCAGCATTAGCCTCTCTCCTCCCAGCCTCCCTCTTCCCAGCCTTCCCCAGCATCAGCCTCCACCTCCCAGCCTCCCTCAGCATCAGCCTCCCCCAGCATCAGCCTCTCTCCTTCCAGCCTCCCCCAGCATCAGCCTCCCCCAGCATCAGCCTCTCTCCTTCCAGCCTCCCCCAGCATCAGCCTCCCCCAGCATCAGCCTCTCTCCTCCCAGCCTCCCCCAGCATCAGCCTCCCCCTCCCAGCCCTCCCAGCATCAGCCTCCCCCAGCATCAGCCTCTCTCCTTCCAGCCTCCCCCAGCATCAGCCTCCCCCAGCATCAGCCTCCGCCTCCCAGCCTCCCCCAGCATCAGCCTCCGCCTCCCAGCCTCCCCCAGCATCAGCCTCTCTCCTCCCAGCCTCCCCCAGCATCAGCCTCTCTCCTCCCAGCCTCCTCCAACATCAGCCTCTCTCCTCCCAGCCTCCCCTAGCATCAGCCTCCCCCTCCCAGCCTCCCCCAGCATCAGCCTCCCCCTCCCAGCCTCCCCCAGCATCAGCCTCCCCCAGCATCAGCCTCTTTCCTTCCAGCCTCCCCCAGCATCAGCCTCCCCCAGCATCAGCCTCTCTCATCCCAGCCACCCCCAGCATCAGCCTCCCCCAGCATCAGCCTCTCTCCTCCCAGCCTCCCCCAGCATCAGCCTCCCCCAACATCAGCCTCCCCCAGCATCAGCCTCTCTCCTTCCAGCCTCTCCCAGCATCAGCCTCCCTCAGCATCAGCCTCTCTCATCCCAGCCACCCCCAGCATCAGCCTCCCCCAGCATCAGCCTCTCTCCTCCCAGCCTCCCCCAGCATCAGCCTCCCCCAGCATCAGCCTACACCCTCCCAGCCTCCCCCAACATCAGCCTCCCCCTCCCAGCCTTCCCCAGGATCAGGCTCTCTCCTCCCAGCCTCCTCCAGCACGCCGTGCTCCTCTGCCGACACTCACAGATCTGATCGCATACACACACACACACACACACACCCGATCGCATACACTCACACCCACCCGATCGCATACACTCACACACACCCGATCGCATACACTCACACACACCCGATCGCATACACTCACACACACCCGATCGCATACACTCACACACACCCGATCGCATACACTCACACACACACACATTGACGATATTGCACATACGCGCTCACTCACAACGTCCGGAGATACCACATGCTTCTGGCCATGTGATCCTCCGGCAGGTCCTGGAAGCTCACAGCACAGTATTGGCGCTGAAAAGCAAGCGATATCTCCGGATGCTATGAGTGTGTGGATGCGATCTGATGTGTGTGTGAGGTGTGTGTGAGAGTGAGTGTGATCTGATGTGTGTGTGTGTGTCTGTTGCTATGTGTGTGCGTGTGGATGTTCCGCCGCTGCAGGACCTTGATGCGCTGGTAACTATGCTACCATGGCTACCAGCGCATCCCGTCCCCCACTCGCACGGGAGCCCACACCAGCATACGGCGGCAAACCCCAGCAATGCGAGGGTTTGTGTCGGCTGGGTTGGCGGTGTACGCTGGTGTGGGCTCCCGGGGGTACAGTACTCACCTGGGAGTCGTGTCTCCGTGTCAGTTGGGGGGATGCATGCGGGGGGCGGGGCCAGAGCGAGCGTGCATTGCGTGAGGGGGGCGGGGCGTGGCCGAGTTGCCAATACGTGCAGGGTGCCGGGGCAAGAGGCCAATCCGTGTGGGGGGCGGAGCCTGTGCGAGCGGCCGGCCAATCCGTGTGGGGGGGAGCCAGGGCGAGCGACCAATCCGTGCGGGGGGGGCGGGGCCATGGCGAGGCCAGCGGCCAATCCGCTTTGTGTCACCGTAAGGACACAATTTTGGAGCAAGACAGACAGACAGACAGATAGACAGACAGACAGACAGACAGACAGAATAAGGCAATTATATATATATATATATATATATATATATATATATATATATACACCCCGTATATAGTGGCGTGACTAGAGGTCAATGGGCACCCGTGCAAAATTTGTACCTGGACCTCCCCTTTATGTTGTTTAGATGTAGTTATACATTTAGCTTTCTAAATCCTATAAAGACATATGAGTTGTCCTTCCCTCATTATGTAGTAATGTCCCCCATCCTGTTCTAATGTACCCCATCCTGTGCTCTTTCCTGGTAAATATGTCCCCCATCCTGGTATGTCCCCCATTCTAGTAAATATGTCCTCCACCCTGGTATATATGTCCCCCATCATAGTATATACTGTCCCCCTCCTAGTATATACTGTCTGCCTCTTGGGCCCCTCCTAGTATATACTGTCTGTCTCCTGGTATATATGCTCCTCTCCTGGGCCCTTTTTGGTATATACTGTCCCCCTCCTGGTATATACTTCCCCCTCTAGTATATATGTTCCTCTCCTGGCCCCCTCCTGGTATATACTGTCCCCCTTCTGGTATATACTGTAACCCTCGGGGGTATATATATTCCTATATTCCTATCCTGGGCCCCTCCTGGTATATACTGTCCTCGTCCTGTTATATATGTTCCTCTATTGGGCCCCTCCTGGTATATACAGTCCTCCTCCTGAGATATATGTTTGTTTCCTGGGCCCCTCATGGTATTTACTGTCCCCCTCCTGGTAGATACTGTCCGCCTCTTGGGCCCCTCCTGGTATATACTGTCCGTCTCCTGGTATATATGTTCCTCTTCTGGCCCTTTTTGGTATATACTGTCCCCTTCTTGGTATATACTGTCCCCCTCTAGTATATATGTTCCTCTCCTGGCCCCTTCCTGGTATATACTTCCCCCTCTAGTATATATGTTTCTCTCCTGGCCCCCTTCTGGTATATACTGTCCCCCTCCTGGTATATACTGTAACCCTCTGGGGTATATATATTCCTATATTCCTCCCCTGGGCCCCTCCTGGTATATACTGTCCTCGTCCTGTTATATATGTTCCTCTATTGGGCCCCACCTAGTATATACTGTTCTTCTCCTGACATATATATTTCTTTCCTGGGCCCCTCCTGGTATTTACTGTCCCCCTCCTGGTATAGACTATACTCACCCTGCCCAGCTCCCACGCCACATGGCGTCCTCCTCTATAACCGACCCGCAGTGGCTGGCAGCTTTTATCAGCATCTGTGCTATGGCAACGCATGACGTTATTGTCATACACTGCCTCAGTTATAGGGATGCTGATGTTAGCTGTCAGCCACTGTTTGGCCGGCAGCATGTAGTGCAGTGCAGGAACCCGATGGGTCTCTGCGCCACAATGTATTTCAGCTGGATGTGCGGCCTCGGACGCACATGCAGCTGAAGAAGGTGCTGGGGCCAGCAGGTCTCCTGAACCCCCATGCCCGGTTGCAGTTGCGATCCCTGTGACCACATTCCGCCCCTGTATATATATTACATATGTGCCGCCCCTGTGCCAGCAGCCGAGCTGCTCGGATCCGGATCCGCGGTGGCTCGAGGGGTCTCCAGACCCGCGGTCGTGCAGCCACTCAAATGAAGGGGGTAGTTACAGGGGATTGTGTTAGAGTTCGTGACGCCACCCGTCGTATGGGGTAATTTGGAGTACCACCGCTGCAGTTGGGAGTACCCGGGGGTGATGGAATGGGGCAGCCATGTGTTAGAACCCTCCACGGGTAGGGGGGATGCACCGGGACTCGGTGATGGTGAGGGGGGAGTGCTGTTGGGTGCGAAGGGGGTCACTTGCGTACTCGCTCTGTCCATTAAGCTGACACCGACAGCTGGATAAACCAAAGTTCTGGATACCGCTGCCGCTGAGGGGAGCTCGTTCGGGTCCCGTCCCCAATGGTGCTGCCTGGTGATCCGTGACCTGCCTCCTGGCACTAAGTTTACTTCTCTGTTGGTCCCGGTAGTATGAAACTTGCTGGGTCCCGCTCCTCACTATGGCTAAGTGTGGGAGCTTGCTCTCAGGGTTCACGCTTGGAATTTTCTGGACCGTTTGAGTGGAAAGTCCTATCCCCTTCGTTGCGCTAGTACCCCGATTTGGAGCAGGTGAAGAGCGGATCTTGAAGGCTCCGTTCTCGTCGGGTAAATTGTCAAGTTACCTGAAGCTACTCCCTTACCTAGGGTCCACATACCCAGTCGTGCCCTGGTCCCAGTCCGGTGATGGTGCAATGCCGCCGGCTGTCCTCCTCGACAGATCTGTGCCCCTTGCCATGATCCCCTGTGACCAGGGGTCCAGCTCCTCTAGGCCCAGACCACCGTCTGCCACCTAGATAGCTTCCTAGGAGCCCGGCTCCTGACTTCCTCTCTCCACCTCCAACACTCAACTTCCTACTACTGACACTCCTGACCTCCCCTAACCAACCCCCCAAGTGGGTGACCCTATTCCACTCAGGCTGTCCACTGGTGTGTCTGGTGGGTGTAGTGCAGAGTGTACCTAGGCAGCACCATGTAGTTGGGGACCCATAACCAAGGAGGTGGATATTGCACGGGAGGGCAGATTGTACAATACCCTGTGACGACCTGATAGTTCAGGGGCGTCACATTCCCCCTCGGTTAAGCATAGCTCGTCCTTGAGCTACAGGACATCAGAGGTTTATTTATTTATTTTTTTTTAAACTGCAAAAAGTTGAAAATTAGAACATTTTTATTAACAAGATTCATCCCACATTAGGGAGGCTGGGTACTTAAACATTACGATAACATGAGTTCATCAAAGCAACGGTGGAATGCTACCAGTTTGGTTAGTAGCGGAGGCTCAACCTGCTCCGCTGCAGCCTCTTCCCACGACAGTCCAGTTCCAATGTCCCAGATACCTATTGTGGGTCCGTGACCAGGTTCAGGTCCCGGGTGTTGCAAAAGACGACTCTAGTGGGCACAGGAGGTGCAACTATTTACAATACACAAGTCTGTGTTGGTCACAACCAGTCCTATGACCATGGTCCATATTTATTTTTAACATTGATGCATAAATGTAACGATGTCCATGCACCAGGTGTACACACTATAAAAATCTTCTCGCTAATCAGGTAACTTTTCTCTATTCATTCAAACCTTGTTGATTAAAACACTTATCTTCTAACATTTTCTCTATATGAAAATCAATAAACTTAGTAAAATAATAAAAGAAAGCACAGATACCTAACACTTCTGCAATAACATTATACGGCCGAGTCCCGTAGCCATGCTTCCTTGCGGCTACGCACCACCGGTGCCGGCACAAACTCTTCTTCCAACATTACGTGCTTGTGATGATAGAGTCATCCGACAGCCGTTTCCTACAAAACGTGGCACCCATGCAGCTTTTGTTGGTGTCATTCCCAGTAGGGGGTGTCAGCGTCCGGCCTTGGCTCCCTAGCTGGCACTGGCTTTAGTTGCACTCTGGTGGCCCCAACAGCTGTTGGGATGCCGCGCAGCGGTGGAACTGGCAGCTCTCCAGGCTCCACCTCCGCCATTGTGAACAGAGGAATCAACTGCTCCGTAGCCGGGTTTGCAGAGTCCGGGTGCTCCGCCTCTAAGGACGGGCCCGGTGATGCGGCCGGGTCTGGTCGAGCCGGTGTCGGGGTGACCGCTGTCGTGACCTGGTCGAGTGACAGAACCGGGGGTTCTTCAGCTGCATCTTTACAAACAGGGGCTGAAGGTTCCGCTGCTATGGTGGGAGCAGACATCTCGGCGTCCGCCGAGGACGGGGTTGGTGGCGGCAGAGTGTTTGCTGGGAGCGGGGGCGGACCGGATCCCTCAGCCGCATAGGCAACACCACGTAGTTGGGGACCCATAACCAAGACGGAGGTGGATATTGCACGGGAGGGCAGATTGTACAATACCCTGTGACGACGATAGTCCAAGAGTGTCACACATACAGTACATATATATATAGTTACAGTTAACATCGTTGCCACCCATGAATATTAATTAAACTTTAAAAGAAGCAGAAAAATAACAAAGTAAAACTTGGCATAAAAAGCATTGCAAAACCGCAAACAATGCCAGGACACAATGGCACCCTTTCCCATCTTGAAACAAAGGACAAATAAGAAAAACCTATAATTATGTAGAAATTAGACTCACCTGACCCCACCTTGCCAGTGATCACATAATTGGCTCATGAATGGTGGCTTTGATGCTTAAAGGACAGTTTTATTTCCATTTTTTTGTTCATAATTGCAAAGACAAAAGAACAATCCAGAAATGCTATTATCACCAAACACAAGCAGTGTAAAAGGTACAAAGCCATCTAAAAAAACCTTAGCATCCCGGATTCAATAGTTTAAAAATGTATGATACTCAAGAAACAGTTAAGAACCTTCTTGGATGGGGTGGAAAGAGAAAAATTAATGGAAGAAACCTAAAACAGTTGGTTGAAAATATGTCAAAGACATCCAAAAACCTTGGGGCTGAGTAGGTAAGATCAGGGGTGATGGTTTGAACCTGGACCATATATTGAACATGGATCAAAACAAGGCTCTATGGGCAAAGGACAAGGAGGAAACCACTGCTTAAAGACAATCTGTTAGCAAGATTTCCCCTCCAAACTATTCATGCGTATGCATGTAGGTATTTCAAAGACAAGTCCAGCAATACCTTTACAAGGCCAGCCATTTCTTACATTATTGATATGCAAATGAGGCTGAAGGACTATGGAAGATCTGAAGCCTCTGTCACTCTAGCTCTATTCACCACTCCACACAGTCTCCTCCTGCTTGACTGACAACCTCTATGTAATGTGACTTCAGGCAAAGGAGCCGTCAATGAAGCAGGGGGAGGGAGTGCTGGGCGGGGAATAGAGCTGGAGTGACAGGTGAGCCACAATGTCCTGCATCAGTTGTTTTTTTCAATTATTTATTAATTTATACTCTCCACTTTGGGGACCCGGACAGTTAGTGTGAGGGCAAAAAAATCACAAATGCCGGCACAGAGGGTGGGGGTGCAGTCTGACTTTAACCAATCACAGATGCTATAAGACATAGAAGGACCACAGAAGTTAGCATATAATGCAGGCAACAACTCAGATTTAATGAAAACCAGAGAATGTGGAGTCTTTAGATTTGCCAAGTAACAGAAACACCCAGACAAGCCATAGTTGAAATGTATAAAACTTTTTATTAAATAGATGCTGTGGGGTATAACATAAACATATAAGTAAATGGAAACCAGGAAATAAGAAGTGCTGAAAGGGAAGAAACCCCACGTGTCCTGGATAGAAATAGAGGAGAACCAATCTCCAAGGAGATCTGAAAAAAGATTCAGGGGCAAATGCCCAAAAGGTAACCATGAGCCTATGAGCAAGTGCAGAATTGCTAACAATGAGGCAAAAAAGTCTCTATGTATAGCGTTAGAGAGGCAATTACCTACCAATGGTCAGATCACGAGGATGAGACCGGGATAACACGTGGGGACCGACGTCCCAACATGTGTTTCGCTTTGTGTGTTTCGTCGGGGGACAGGTAAAATTAGTGCACAGTACTGACCTTATAAAGGAGCCAAATTACCTCTAGACCGCCCACTCATCTGGGCGTCATAGTGAGTCATCCGGTCCGGGTCGCGCTGTGGTCTGGCGTCGGCAGCGGAAGCTGGATGGAAGAAAACGTCCTGTGACGTCACGAGCATTTCCGGTTCTTTGCTGCTAAGGACACCACCACAGACGCGCCCAGAGGGCGGATGCTCACCAATGACGCGTCGCGAGTCCAACCCACTCCAAGTAAGGGAAAATTTCCGCCCACCCAGCAGATAAGGTCGGGGAAAGAGAAATACATACAATCTCTCCGCAACCAAGCGGAATAGATAGATGCAAGGTATATACCATAATCCTTGCATTCAAAAAACGGCAGGATGTAAAAGTTTTGTTGAAAGTAATCCCTTAAAAAGGGAAGAAGGGGAAGAAAGGAAAAGAAGAGACATAAGCAATTATGAGTGTATCCACACCAGAATAATGCAGTAGGTTCATAATACGATGTAAGAAAAAATGCATAACAATAAATATAACTAGATGGACGAACTGCGATGTAATCCTTGGTTGGTCCAGTATCATGGAGTCCATTTTCAAAATTGGTTGCCAAAAAGATTCTTCATTCCCTTCTTCATATACATCCATGCATGGGTTGGAGTGGGAGGTGAGGGGAGAGACGGGAGGTGAAAGGAAATGGATCCATGACAACTAAAAAGCCATAAACACACACTCTTAAAAAGAGAACCTAAATGGACTGCTACAAGTTACAGCATGAATAGATGTGGTGGTGTATAGAACCCACATGTGCAGGTGTCTGTGCCCGGTCAATTAGCCACAGCACAGACACGTACGCCATGAGTTCAGAAAGGAAAAAAATCATCCCACTGCATAGAGAAGACGAGTCGTGGGACATAGTCAAAATCTGGAGGTAAGGGCAGGCTTGACTTTTATAGGAAGGGGGCAAAAGTGAGCCGTTCATTTAGCCCATAAGGGGACATGGTTCCAAGGGTGAAGATCCATCGGCACTCGACCTGTGCCAGATGTTTTTGGAGGTCGCCTCCACGAATCCCAAGATGTACCTTATCGATACCTCGAACCTTCAGAGATGTTGGATCACAATTGTGAACCTCTCTGAAATGACAAAGTATCGTCTTTAGGGATTCAAGGTTGGTGATCTCCTTGGCTGCCATTATATCACGTACATGCTCTCTTGTACGAATGCGGAGCTCCTGGGAGGTCAGTCCGATATATATCTTGTTGCAGCCACATGTGGCGTAATAAATTACGCCAGATGTGCTGCAAGAGATATATTCCCGTATCGAGAATGTAATACTATTGTATGTTTTGAGGATTTCGATAGCGTTAGGGCAATGACAGCCAGAGACGAGTTTGTGGTACAAGATGTTTATGATATGTAACCACGGTAGATACACAACGGAAATACACAGTATAACAAACACATGAAAATACCTTTCCGAAACGGAGCGAAGGGGATTCCCGGGGCCACGCACCGGACTCCCCCAGGGAGACCACCAGAGCGAACCCCTATACAGGGACTGTCCGGCAATCAACCCCGGAAGGCCTAAATGCGCCGCAGCCGGGACACAAGGGGCAAGCGGTAAAGTCCAGAAGTGTCCGTACGGGATGAAAGTCCAGAATGGTTATGAACCGGAAGAAACCGGGCAGACGTGCTGACCAAAGACGGCAGACGGAGTCCAGGCACAGTTTGAAGAAACCGGGTGTGGTCCAGAGTCGGTCGGTAGATTTTCAGGAGGATCCAAAGGTAATCAAGTAGCAGCAGCAGTAAAGCAGGAGCACACAGCAAGCAGTATACTCAGACACTGGACTAGGCTTAGAGGCGGCCTTTTAAGCAGCTGGACAGGAAGTAGGGCAACAGAACATAAAACTCCATGTTAACCGAGGGCAAGCTCTTTCAAAAGAGGACTGGAAAACCCGGAAACCTGACATTACTCCCCCCCCCAGAAACGGCCTCAGGACGGATCAGGGCCCGGCTTGTCCGGGTACCGTCGATGAAACTGAGCGATCTTCCGGGGTGCTCGAATGTTACCCACCGGTTCCCAGGAATCGTCCTCGGGGGCGTACCCCTGCCAACGTACCAGATACTGAAGCCGACGACGATGGAGCTGGGAGTCAATAATGTCCTCAACCACGAACTGCTCCTCGCCGTCGAACATCACAGGCGGAGGAGGAGGCACGACACGACCATGAAACGTATTGGGAGAGACGGATTTGAGGAGAGAAACATGAAAGACCGGGTGTACCTTTAGATGGTGCGGTAACCGCAGCCGACAGGCCACAGGGCTCACGATCCCGGTGATCTTGAACGGACCGATGAATTTTTGTCCCAGCTTCTGCGAAGGGACACCCAATCTCAGGTTCTTGGTGGATAACCATACAGAGTCCCCTACCTTATACATGGGTGCCCCTGCTGACCTGGCTTCATGACGCATTCTAGCGGTACGGTTTCCCGATCAACTGGTCCAGAGATTAACGGAGATCCGTCTACCGTCTCCATGGTAACCGGTGAGGCTCTTTGCTGAGTCCGGATACCGTGTTTCCTGGCAAAAGAGGAGTCCATGAAATTTCCCCCTGCCCCAGAATCTTTCATTGCAGAGGTAGGTATTAGCTGTCCCTCCCACCGGATCTGAATGGGGAGCGAGCAATGGGTATATTTCCCTTCCGAGTCCTTCGGTGAGGTTGACATTACAGTCAAGGGAAATACCGCATCCAAGTGTCCACTTGCCTCAGAGATATCGGACTCTGCGTCCGTGTTGTCACACTCTGCCATGGCTGCCAATACCTTATTTGGGCGATTCGGACGTTTCGGGCAGTCGATCAAGAAATGGTCCGATTGACCGCAATAGAAACACAAACGCTCACGGAGCCGGTGTTCGCGACGTTCATTGGTCTCTCGCTTTTGCAGAGAGTCCACTTGCATAGGAACGTCCTCGGCCTCCCGTGGCGTCCTGAGAGCGGGTTCTCTGGAAGGAAATGCAAAGTTGTTTACACGGTTTACAGCTGCCCATCTTTCCTGTCTACGTTCCGTCAAGCGGGTATCAATACGCACACAGTGCTGGAGAAACAGTTCAAAATCCCCTGGAGATTCAGAACGAGCTAACTCGTCCTTGATGGTACCGGACAACCCCTTTCTGAAAACAGACAATAATGCATTGTTTCCCCAGTCGGTGTCTACCACTAACCTCTTAAATTCAGTGGCGTATTCAACGACAGAACGCTTTCCCTGACGTAAGGAAAGGAGAGCCGATTCAGCGGTAGCACGGCGATTCGGATCATCAAACATCTGCGCCATTGCGGTCAGAAAATCATCTAGGTGATTTAAACGGATGTCCCGGTTCTCTATCATAGGATTAGCCCAAGCCAGTGCTCGTGAGGTTAATAACATAATTATACATAACACTTTGGACCGGTCAGAACGGTAATAATCAGCATGTACATCAAAAAACAGTATACATTGGTTCACAAATCCACGAAACTGACTACGGTCACCATTGAAACGGAATGGGGGTAACCTAGGCATACCGGCAGCTGATACGGACGTAGTGGGGCCGGCTTCCTGAGCCTCCACTCTGACTTGCAAGTCCTGTATAGCCGGACCCAGTACCTGGTGATCATGGCCCAGCTGTGCCTCCATATCTCTAAGTTTAGTCTGCACCACCTCCATCTCCTGCTGCAAGGAGTTAATCATAGAAAAGAGCTGATCTACTCCTCGTGTCTCAGTCATTGCCCCAGCGAAATCCTTTTATGGCCTGAGTATAATGTAATACTATTGTATGTTTTGAGGATTTCGATAGCGTTAGGGCAATGACAGCCAGAGACGAGTTTGTGGTACAAGATGTTTATGATATGTAACCACGGTAGATACACAACGGAAATACACAGTATAACAAACACATGAAAATACCTTTCCGAAACGGAGCGAAGGGGATTCCCGGGGCCACGCACCGGACTCCCCCAGGGAGACCACCAGAGCGAACCCCTATACAGGGACTGTCCGGCAATCAACCCCGGAAGGCCTAAATGCGCCGCAGCCGGGACACAAGGGGCAAGCGGTAAAGTCCAGAAGTGTCCGTACGGGATGAAAGTCCAGAATGGTTATGAACCGGAAGAAACCGGGCAGACGTGCTGACCAAAGACTATATATAAGAATAAGGCTGCACATCAAACTTAGATAATGGTATAATGCCTCAAGCATATGGAAAAATATTGGAATATACAATGAAAAATGCTACTTGCTAATTTGAACATACTTGTGTGTCATCTCATTGCAATTAAAAACTGCTATGGGTGGAGAGGGGTAACTAAGGACTTTCTTATATAGGAGATGGAAAAAATTGCTAAATATCTCCTTTTTCCTAATATTCATAGCAGGTATGCAATTCATTATTCACATGTTCAAATTAGCAGGTAGCATTTTTCATTGTATATTCCAATATTTTTCCATATGCTTGAGGCATTATACCATTATCTAAGTTTGATGTGCAGCCTTATTCTTATATATAGTATGTATTTTTGGCTTGCACTCATATATATATATTAGTGCTCACTTCAGTTATCCTATTCAGTTATATGTGTTTTTTTTTCTGAATGTGAACACAGCTCCGCCCCTTTCGGCCATGTTTTTTCCATCTCCTATATAAGAAAGTCCTTAGTTACCCCTCTCCACCCATAGCAGTTTTTAATTGCAATGAGATGACACACAGTTAGGGTCACAGAGCTAGGGACCCCAATATAGAGATATGCCTTGACGAGGCCTTGGGGCTCAGTTACATTGATCAATGCGATTGCTAAATATCTCCTTTTTCCTAATATTCATAGCAGGTATGCAATTCATTATTCACATGTTCAAATTAGCAAGTAGCATTTTTCATTGTATATTCCAATATTTTTCCATATGCTTGAGGCATTATACCATTATCTAAGTTTGATGTGCAGCCTTATTCTTATATATAGTATGTATTTTTGGCTTGCACTCATAATATATATATTAGTGCTCACTTCAGTTATCCTATTCAGTTATATGTGGTTTTTTTTCTGAATGTGAACACAGCTCCGCCCCTTTCGGCCATGTTTTTTCCATCTCCTATATAAGAAAGTCCTTAGTTACCCCTCTCCACCCATAGCAGTTTTTAATTGCAATGAGATGACACACAGTTAGGGTCACAGAGCTAAGGACCCCAATATAGAGATATGCCTTGACGAGGCCTTGGGGCTCAGTTACATTGATCAATGCGATTGCTAAATATCTCCTTTTTCCTAATATTCATAGCAGGTATGCAATTCATTATTCACATGTTCAAATTAGCAAGTAGCATTTTTCATTGTATATTCCAATATTTTTCCATATGCTTGAGGCATTATACCATTATCTAAGTTTGATGTGCAGCCTTATTCTTATATATAGTATGTATTTTTGGCTTGCACTCATATATATATATTAGTGCTCACTTCAGTTATCCTATTCAGTTATATGTGGTTTTTTTTCTGAATGTGAACACAGCTCCGCCCCTTTCGGCCATGTTTTTTTCCATCTCCTATATAAGAAAGTCCTTAGTTACCCCTCTCCACCCATAGCAGTTTTTAATTGCAATGAGATGACACACAGTTAGGGTCACAGAGCTAGGGACCCCAATATAGAGATATGCCTTGACGAGGCCTTGGGGCTCAGTTACATTGATCAATGCGATTGCTAAATATCTCCTTTTTCCTAATATTCATAGCAGGTATGCAATTCATTATTCACATGTTCAAATTAGCAAGTAGCATTTTTCATTGTATATTCCAATATTTTTCCATATGCTTGAGGCATTATACCATTATCTAAGTTTGATGTGCAGCCTTATTCTTATATATAGTATGTATTTTTGGCTTGCACTCATATATATATATTAGTGCTCACTTCAGTTATCCTATTCAGTGCTGACCAAAGACGGCAGACGGAGTCCAGGCACAGTTTGAAGAAACCGGGTGTGGTCCAGAGTCGGTCGGTAGATTTTCAGGAGGATCCAAAGGTAATCAAGTAGCAGCAGCAGTAAAGCAGGAGCACACAGCAAGCAGTATACTCAGGCACTGGACTAGGCTTAGAGGCGGCCTTTTAAGCAGCTGGACAGGAAGTAGGGCAACAGAACATAAAACTCCATTGTGAGGCAAATCCCGGGATATGAAGATGAATTATGACTCCAGTCATAATCGCTCTCATCACTCCCTGGCAGTGCCCCCTCCCTTCTTGTTCTCAGTGTTCCACTCACACCTCCATGGCCATGTCCTGTGATATGGAGATGAGGTGGTGTGGGAACAATGGACACAGGATGACTCCCTGCCGTCACCCTGTAACAAGAATTGTATCTCATTAGCAAGGCTATGGAACTAGCTAGACAGAACGACTCCAGTAAAAAATGGTTCATATCTCGCAAGCCATATTTCCGATAAATATGGCAACCATAAAAATGGTGTCTCCGCATGTGGACGATGCCGGCACCCCCTTTTTATGGGAGCAGGGCATTGGGAAATGCCCCAGGCGTGATATCAGCCAATGGGGAACTGGCAGACAGGTCATGAGTCCCCTCGTTCTGTAGCTAAATTCATAACTGTCACAATGAGAGCATTGGCGTCCGCCTACGACGCTCCCAGGCCAAGTTATGGCCATATTCTATGTTGTGGATTTTGTCCATAACTCAAGCCAGGGGTGGAGCAGTGCTCCCTGTGAGGTCACGAAGGTAGGAGGGGACCTGGATCTGCCCAGGTTGATAACCCTACTTCGGCCATTTTCCAGTGTTCTTCTGCTCGGGGGCCTGGTTGGGAAAGACCTGTGAGGGAGTTCCTGGAAACCTGGTCTACAGCGCCCCCCTGTGGCCAGACGCAACAAGGTAACTGCTGGAACTGTGTATGCCTGTTTGTAACCCATGCTTTGATTGTAACTGTACTCTGACATAACTGTATATTCTGTAGATTCCCTATTGTATATATTGTAGTTTCTAGTGTGCTTTAGGCTGATTAAATTATATAATTAATCTTGGGCTGTTCTGTTATCTCGATCTTGAATCCCACGTCTGTGTGTTCGGCTAATAGTTACCGTAAATCGGTTGGTGGCAGCGAATTGTGCCAAGGATTATTGTGGGGAGGCCAGTGAGATTCGGGGAGATTTTATATATTCCGCCCGCGGAGGTCGGGGGAATATATACCCTACTCTCACCGGGGACCCTTCAATAATCGGCATAAGTAGTATAGCGGCCTCCTTGCTTATTGTCGGGCAATTCCATAATTGGCCTGACTATAAGAGGGGCGCTAGAGAGCGCGTCACGTGCTCTGTCTGTCGGTCGGGAGGTATAAAGGAGGGGTGACCCCCACTTGTTACCCCCCGATTGTGACGTACTGGTAGCCAGCGCGGGGGATTTCTGAGTGACCCCCCCGGTGGTTTGTGACATATTGGTGGCATAGCGGTGGGATCGAGATAATAGTGTGTGTGAGTGTGAGACCCATACTCCCAGACACTAAAGACTGCCTGCAGCAGCTGTGGCTGCTGGGGTCTTCAGACTAGCTCAACACTAGAGTGTCAGAGTGCAGATACTGTAAGGTGTGTGGAGGCATCAGGTGTCAGTTCTGTGTCAGTGACCAAAAGTCTGCAAGAATGGCTGATGGCACCAGGAGCAGAGCTATGCAACTGGCCAATGCTAAGGCAGGAGCCGAAGAGAGGGAGGACGGTGCTGTGGACAGCAATGAGGAGGTTGCCCACGAGTCCTCCAGGAGCTCGACGCCAGAAAACCGTTCTGCCGAGGACATTGCGCAACCTGGCACTGCTGGACAAGATGAGGAGGAGCTCACCCAAGGTTCCTCAACGAGCCAGATGCCAGCCCTCCGCTCTGAAAGGGACAGTGAATCGCCTAGCTCTGCAGCGTGCCGCAGATCACCACGTGCCATTCCACCGAGCCTGGGAGGCTCGGATAGCCTTCTTCAAATGGCTATGGCCCTTCTCCAGGCTGGAGACCAGAAGGGCTACAAGGAACTCCTGGCAGAGCGCAGGGCAGAGCGGCAAGCAGAGCGTGAGGCTGCGGAGCGAGAGCGGCAGGCAGCGCGTGAAGAGCGAGAGCGACAGGCAGACCGTGACTACCAGCTGCAGCTAGCTCAGCTCCGGCCCTCATCAGCCACATGTGACCTTCGAGACACCAAACTTCCAAAGGTCCGTGTTGAGGACTTCCCAGTGCTGGAGAAGGATGGAGACTTGGACTCTTTCTTGACTGCTTTTGAACGGACTTGCTTGCAGCACCATCTGAACAAGGACCAGTGGGCCAAATACCTGACCCCCCGTTTAAGGGGTAAGGCCCTGGATATCCTTGGGGACTTGCCTGCTGAGGCAGATCAGGGCTACGACACCATCAAGCGGGCCCTGATCCAACAGTACAACCTCACCCCGGAGTCCTACCGCAAGAAGTTCCGGAGCCTACAGAAGGGACCAAAGGACTCCTGGGCTGACCACAGGCGGGCACTTGCCCGAGCTGCCGACCACTGGACCCAAGGCCTGCAGCTTTCCACCGGACCGGAGATCCTGGACTTGTTCATCACGGAGCAACTCTTGTGGAACTGCCCTGAGGATCTCCGCCAGTTCATCCGAGACCAGAAGCCAAAGGGGTCCACGGCTACAGCTGCCCTTGCCGATGACTACACCAACAACCGGGCCCCTGAGGCCAGGAGAGCAGCCACCAGCAGCACCTGGAGAGGGGGTAAGATGAACTCTGCGACTGCCCCACCTGCCCCTAGACTGCAGGGGGTGTCCCCCTCAACTCCCCTCTCCAGGCCCGTGGCAGAACCAAGACGGTGCCACCAGTGCAACCTACCTGGACACTTCAAGGCCATGTGCCCTCAGCGTCCCAAGGCCCCGGCTCCGTCCCCGTCCCAAGGGCCGCCCAAGGTGTATTGTGTGGGTGGGGGTGGTGGTAGGTCCCTGGACAGCTTCCAACCTGTCACCGTCGGCCGGTCTGTGACCATAGGACTGCGAGACAGCGCCTCGGAGGTGACTCTGGTGCGGCCTGAGATGGTGTCCCCCCAAGACTTGATCCCTGGAAAAACCCTCGCTGTCTCCGGGATTGGAGGCACTGACCCGGCGCTGCCTGTTGCTGACATTTATGTGGACTGGGGCGCAGGGCGAGGGGTGAGGGAGGTGGGGGTAACTGATCGGATCCCCGCAAACGTGCTACTTGGGACAGATTTGGGGCAGATAACCTCCCAGTTTGGGCCCCAACCAAGGGCTGAACCTTCAGCCAGTACTGACGTGCCTCCGGACAATGTTAATGTGTTATCTATGAATGATGTAAGGGAGGAGGGAGTGAACTCTGATATTTCTGCTTGCACAGACACCATAGACACACACACAGCTGCAGCTGTGACAGGGGAGGGGGTCAGAGAAAGGTGTGACAATGCCTCTACAAGTAACCAGCCTGTGAGCTGGGATCTGTTGCCCTCTGCAGGGATAAGCAGAGAGCAGGGTGCTGCAGGGGGAGGACCAGTGTGTGGGGTGGGGGCTACCACAGCAAATGTGGGGTCCCCAGAGATTTCACAGCGGGGTTCTGTTGCTGCAGGAGGGGAACAGGCAGGTGAGATTGGGGCCGGTCCAGGAGCGGAAGTGCTCCCAGGTAAGATCTCGGTGCATGGTTCCCCCACAACCGGGGTGTCAGGAAGCCAGGTAGGTCTGCCTGAACCGGCGACTTGGTCAGGAACGGAGGAGGAGCAGGCACGACCCACGGTCGCAGCGGCTGTGGCCGCTGTCACCCGCAGTGGGAGTGCTGGGAGCCAAGGGGCCTCCCGGAGGTCCGATAGCTCTTCCCCTTCTGACCAAGTGGCAGCCGAGTCAGGTGGAGGCCAGGACACAGGTCCCGGGGTACTGACTGAAGATGTGACAGTCTCGTCGATTCTGGCCACATCTAGTCAGGGGTTTCAGGCAGCGTTAGAAGCTGACGACAGCCTGAAAGCTCTTAAGGAGCAGGCGGCACAGCCTCCCTCGGACTCGGACCCGGAGCGAGTGGTCTGGGACCAAGGACGGCTGTACCGGGCCACGGTCCAGCAGGGTTCACCGGAGGCGTGGCCCAGGGACCGACAGTTGGTGGTACCCTATCCGTTCCGGACGGAGTTGTTGCGGATCGCACATGAGATTCCGATGGCCGGACACCTAGGGATCGCTAAGACCAAGGCCAGGTTAAACCAGCATTTCTACTGGCCAAAAATGGGGGCCGATGTGGCTGCCTACTGCCGTTCGTGTGAAACCTGTCAGAGAGTGGGGAAGGCGGGGCCACGCCCCAAAGCCCCACTGGTATCTCTGCCCATCATCGATGAGCCTTTCAGGAGGGTGGCTGTGGATCTGGTCGGCCCGCTGGCCATCCCCAGCAGCTCCGGGAAACGCTTCCTACTGACGGTAGTGGACTATGCCACCCGGTACCCAGAAGCAGTGGCCTTGTCGTCCATTCGGGCTGACAAGGTGGCCACCGCATTGCTGGAGATTTTCTCCCGAGTGGGTTTTCCCCAGGAAATGCTCACTGACCGGGGGACCCAATTCATGTCCCAGCTGATGGAGGCCCTCTGTAAGCAAGTCCAGGTGCGACATCTGGTGGCCAGCCCGTACCATCCACAGACTAATGGCCTGTGCGAGCGGTTCAATGGCACCTTAAAGCAGATGCTTAAGATGTTGGTCGACTCCCATGGGCGTGACTGGGAGCGGTATCTCCCACACCTGTTATTTGCTTACCGGGAGGTTCCACAGGCCTCAACAGGATTCTCACCGTTTGAGCTCCTGTACGGGCGACGTGTGCGGGGCCCCCTGGCTCTGGTGAAAGAGGCTTGGGAAGGGGATTTGGCCACCCCTGGAGTGTCGGTTATCGAGTATGTCATGCGCTTCCGGGACAAAATGCAGGCCTTGACGCAACTGGTACACGACAATATGGCTCAAGCCCAGGCCGATCAGAAGCGTTGGTACGACCAGAACGCTTGTGAGAGGACCTACCAAGTGGGTCAAAAGGTGTGGGTACTGGTCCCCGTACCACAGGACAAGCTTCAGGCAGCCTGGGAAGGCCCATACCTCGTGTACCAGCAGCTCAACCCTGTAACGTACCTGGTCACCCTGGACCCTGCCCGTGGAAGGCGGAAGCCCTTCCATGTGAACATGATGAAGGCACATCATGAGCGGGAGGCATGTGCGCTCCCCGTGTGCAACCTGCCCGAGGAGGGAGAAGCGGAAACCCTCTTGGATATGCTAGCCCAGGTTAGGGCAGGCGGATCCATTGAGGATGTGGAGGTTGGCCACCAGCTCTTGGAGGACCAACGGTCCCAGCTGTGGGCCACCCTACACCCCTTCCGGGGGTTGTTTACCAACCAGCCCGGAAGGACTGACTTGGCTGTCCATCACGTGGACACTGGGGATCATCCCCCGATCCGGCGTTCAGCATATCGGGTCTCCCTGGAGGTGCAGCAACACATGCGCCAGGAGATTGACGAGATGCTGAAGCTGGGGGTGATCCAGGCATCCAACAGCGCTTGGGCCTCGCCTGTAGTCCTCGTCCCTAAGAAGGACCGAACCACTCGGTTCTGCGTGGACTACAGGGGGCTCAATGCGGTCACGGTCGCCGATGCGTACCCAATGCCACGCATCGATGACCTGCTCGATCAGTTGGCCGGGGCTCAGTACCTGACCATCATGGATCTGAGCCGGGGATATTGGCAGATCCCCCTGACTCGCAAGGCCAGGGAACGCTCTGCCTTTATTACCCCATTTGGACTGTACGAGTCCACGGTGATGCCATTCGGGATGAGGAATGCCCCTGCCACTTTCCAGCGGATGGTCAACACCCTGCTCAAGGGACTTGAAGGGTACGCGGCCGCGTACCTGGATGACATTGCCGTCTTCAGTCCCACCTGGGAGGACCACCTAGAGCATCTAGCACAGGTGCTCAGGCGGATCCACCGGGCAGGTTTGACCATCAAGCCGGGAAAGTGTCAGCTGGCCATGAGCGAGGTCCAGTACCTCGGTCACCGGGTAGGTGGGAGAACACTGAAGCCCGAGCCTGAGAAAGTGGAAGCCATCGCATCCTGGCCCACCCCCAGGACCAAGAAGCAGGTGATGTCCTTCTTGGGGACCGCTGGGTACTATAGGAGGTTTGTTCCATGCTATAGTAGCCTGGCAAAGCCCTTGACGGACCTCACCAAGAAGAAGCTGCCCTCTGCAGTCGATTGGACAATGGACTGCGAGACAGCCTTCCGGGCCCTAAAGGACGCCCTGTCCAGCCCGCCCGTGCTACAGGCAGCCGACTTCACGCGGCCGTTTGTAGTACAGACCGACGCCAGTGACTTCGGCCTCGGTGCGGTGCTCAGCCAGGTGGACTCTGCGAGCCAAGAGCACCCAGTCTTGTACCTGAGCAGGAAGCTGTTACCAAGGGAAGTTGCCTATTCCACGATGGAGAAGGAGTGCCTGGCCATAGTGTGGGCCCTGCAGCGTCTGCAACCCTATCTATACGGGCGCCACTTCATCGTGGAGACGGACCACAATCCCCTCAGCTGGTTGCACACTGTCTCTGGGACGAATGGGCGATTGTTGCGATGGAGCCTTGCGCTCCAGCAATACAACTTCACCATTCGCCACAAAAGGGGCCGTGACCACGGTAACGCAGACGGGCTGTCCCGACAAGGAGAGGTCGCGGACGGGCGCACGGGGGAACACCGGAGTGTGCTGCCCCCTAGCGCCCTCAAAAGGGGGGAGGTGTGAGGCAAATCCCGGGATATGAAGATGAATTATGACTCCAGTCATAATCGCTCTCATCACTCCCTGGCAGTGCCCCCTCCCTTCTTGTTCTCAGTGTTCCACTCACACCTCCATGGCCATGTCCTGTAATATGGAGATGAGGTGGTGTGGGAACAATGGACACAGGATGACTCCCTGCCGTCACCCTGTAACAAGAATTGTATCTCATTAGCAAGGCTATGGAACTAGCTAGACAGAACGACTCCAGTAAAAAATGGTTCATATCTCGCAAGCCATATTTCCGATAAATATGGCAACCATAAAAATGGTGTCTCCGCATGTGGATGATGCCGGCACCCCCTTTTTATGGGAGCAGGACATTGGGAAATGCCCCAGGCGTGATATCAGCCAATGGGGAACTGGCAGACAGGTCATGAGTCCCCTCGTTCTGTAGCTAAATTCATAACTGTCACAATGAGAGCATTGGCGTCCGCCTACGACGCTCCCAGGCCAAGTTATGGCCATATTCTATGTTGTGGATTTTGTCCATAACTCAAGCCAGGGGTGGAGCAGTGCTCCCTGTGAGGTCACGAAGGTAGGAGGGGACCTGGATCTGCCCAGGTTGATAACCCTACTTCGGCCATTTTCCAGTGTTCTTCTGCTCGGGGGCCTGGTTGGGAAAGACCTGTGAGGGAGTTCCTGGAAACCTGGTCTACAGCGCCCCCCTGTGGCCAGACGCAACAAGGTAACTGCTGGAACTGTGTATGCCTGTTTGTAACCCATGCTTTGATTGTAACTGTACTCTGACATAACTGTATATTCTGTAGATTCCCTATTGTATATATTGTAGTTTCTAGTGTGCTTTAGGCTGATTAAATTATATAATTAATCTTGGGCTGTTCTGTTATCTCGATCTTGAATCCCACGTCTGTGTGTTCGGCTAATAGTTACCGTAAATCGGTTGGTGGCAGCGAATTGTGCCAAGGATTATTGTGGGGAGGCCAGTGAGATTCGGGGAGATTTTATATATTCCGCCCGCGGAGGTCGGGGGAATATATACCCTACTCTCACCGGGGACCCTTCAATAATCGGCATAAGTAGTATAGCGGCCTCCTTGCTTATTGTCGGGCAATTCCATAATTGGCCTGACTATAAGAGGGGCGCTAGAGAGCGCGTCACGTGCTCTGTCTGTCGGTCGGGAGGTATAAAGGAGGGGTGACCCCCACTTGTTACCCCCCGATTGTGACGTACTGGTAGCCAGCGCGGGGGATTTCTGAGTGACCCCCCCGGTGGTTTGTGACATCCATGTTAACCGAGGGCAAGCTCTTTCAAAAGAGGACTGGAAAACCCGGAAACCCGACAGAGAATTCTTTTTGACCATCTGCAGAGCAGAACGTAGTAGCTCTGATGATGTTTTTACATCCCCGGCAGCTCCCACATGGATAGCAGCCAATCACAGATGCTGTTACAAAGGGTGGGCGGGAGAAGCAGTGAATATTCATAAGGTTTAATGAGCGGACCCAGAAGCACTGTGACAGCTGCGCAGAAACTTGGTAAGTATAATTGCCCTGCTTTAATCCCCATTTTGCTGCCCTTGCAGTCCCCAGTCGTTACTAGCACCATTTTATAGCACTAAAGTTGGTCCCCATAGACTTCTATGGAGTTTGTTTTTTCTATTTACATCTACTGGATTAGTAATGGGGGTGTCTGATAGACGCCCACCTATTACTTTCGCCAGGGATTGATGCCAGCTTGCAATTCACAGCTGGCATCAACCCCATGTAATACCCCGTTTGCCACCGCACCAGGGCAACGGAATGAGCTGAGATGAAGAGCCAGGATTGGAGCATAAAATTGATGCGCCACTTCTGGGATGGCTGTGGCCTGCTATTTTTAGGCTGAGGAGGGCCCAATAAGCATGGCCCTTTCCACCCTGAGAAAAACAGACCCCAGCTGTCAGCTTCACCTTGGCTGGTGATCCAATTTGGGGGGACCCCATATGTGATTATTAATTATTTATTTATTTTTAAATAAATATTTAAAAAAGCATGGGGTGACCTTTGCATTGTCTTACCAGCCAAGGTATAGCTGCCAGCTGCGGTCTACAGGCTACAGCTGTCTGCTTTACCTTTGCTGGCTACCAAAAATACGGGGACCTCACATCGTTTTTTTCCATTTAATTATTTATTTTGAGGCTAAAAACAAGGCTAAACACAATTTAATGCTACATGATAGGCACTAAAAGCTGCCAGTTTACATTATGCAGGGGGGGGGTGGGACATTATATAAGTGTTTTATATCTATCATTATCTATCTATCTATCTATCGTCTATCTATTATCTATCTATCTATTTATCTATCATCTAGCTCTATCTTCATATATTTGCTTTGATATTGGTGCTAAATCTAAAAAGTACATGGAGTATTGCCTAATGTAAAAGACTATGTCCCCATGGACATCACATGAACATTACACAGACATCACACAGATACCCCAGAGATATCACACGGATATCACACTAATATTACACAGATATCAAACGGATATCACACTAATATCACACAGATATCACATGGATATCCCACTATCACACGAATATCACAAGATTATCGCATGGATATCACACAGATCTCACAAAAATATCACACTGATATCACATGGATAACACAAGATTATGGAATGGATATTACATGAATATCACACTAATATCACATGGACATCCCACAGCTGTCATAGAGAAGTCACGTGGATATCACACCATTATCTCATGGCTATCACACAAATATCGCACCGATATCACCCAGACGTCACCTCCGTCAACACAGACGTCACACGGTTATCACACGATTATCTCATCGATATCACACTGATATCACACATATACAGATATCACGCATATATCACACGGATATCACACGGATATCACACAGATATCACACACAGCTGTGAGTAAACCCAAAAAGAAATTCTCTTCAAAGCTGTGAATTATTTTGGGACCTCAGGAAGATTTATTACAAAGTATTAACACTAGATGTCACTGGAGACCTCAGGAAAAAACTACACAAACTATTATGACTTCAGCTTTACACTGATTCTCATTAATCCTTCTATTTTCTTTGAAGACAATGAGTGAAGAAAACCCCAGGAAGGATATCGATATATTACATGACTCCATATATTGGAGACCAATCCTTATTATAAAAAGTAATTCAGTTTTTATTGGGACGCTCGCTTTACATCCTACTTTCATGTGTATTAACACACTGTATTTGGATTCAGCATTTTTGTATATTTTCTTGTTAGAAAATATTACTAAAATGACATTAATATATTACAGAATGAGGCACAACGTTTCTGCTCTCTGCAGGGGCTTCATCAGTACAAATTAATTAAAAGTTGGTGGCTGGTGCTGACATATTCTGTTATAGTTTATTATACGGCATCATTCGTACATCCATTTTTGTTGCGTATGTGAAAAATGTATTTTTGTTTATTTAACACCTTCACCCCCTGCAATTTTCTGTATTTCAGTTTTGTCCAAGCGCCATAACTTTGTTTTATTTTTCCGTCACTTGTAACTATTGAGTTTTTAAAAAAGGGCTGGATGATTTCCGCAGTACACACAACTTGTCGGTTGTACTTTTAAATGACTTCATTCATTTTACCATATAGTGTACTGGAAAACAGAAAAAAAAATTCCAAGTGCGGTGGATCTGCAAAAAGAAAGCGCAATTCCACAATTGTTTTTGTTTTTTTTATTCACCGTGTTCACTCTACGGTAAATCTGACGTACCAGTATGATTCTCCAGGTCAGTATGAGTTCATAGATACCAAACATGTATAGTTTTTTTATTATATAAGAGGTGAGAAAACCCAGAAATTTGTAAAAAAAAAATTGTGCTATTGTCGTCATTTTCCGAGACCTGTGGCATTCTCATTTTTCAGGATCTGAGGCTGTTGAAGGCTTATTTTTTACGTCCTGAGCTGACATTTTTATTTTATTGCAATGTTTCAGCGACCAAAAAAGTAATTTTAGCGGTTTTAATTTTTTTTCCATTACACAGTTTACCGATCGGATTAATTTACTTTATATTTTAGATCAGGCATTTATGAACGCGGTGATATAGAATATGTGTATTTTGTTTTTCATTGTTATTGTTCTATTTTCAATAAAAGGGAGGGAAATTTGAATGGTTGTTTTTTTTTATTTTTTAAATATTTTTATAATTTTTTTGCACGTTTTTTATTGATTTTAAAAGTCTCCTAAGGCCTCCTTCACACGTCTGTGTAAAATGCTTGTGTTTTGCAGGGAAGTGGTAAAGGTGCGTATGTGTGCGTGTATGTTCTCCATGTGCTGTCCCCCTGTGCTATCTGTGTGACATCCGAAGAGCACATAGACAGCATGAGCGGCTATACTTACCTGTCTCCGGTGCTGCTGTCTCCTGTGCTGCTGTTACTTCTAAGTCCACAGTGAGTGCAGTGAATATGCATGAGGCATAATGAGTAACAATAGAGACAGGCAAGTATAAAAATTCTTTATTTTTATGTGACCTGTGTTTTCTCCGATACGTGTCACACTGATGTCAGACGGATGACATCCGTGTGCGGTCCGAGTGACACCAGTGCTACCGGCAGAAAACGGACATGTTGCCATGTGAAGCACACGGACACGTGTGTGCTCCCCATGGACACATGGTCCATGTGAAAATACGGACGTGTGAATAAAACCATTGAGTTTAATGGGTCTACTCGTGTCCGTGTCTCCGATACGTGTGAAAATGGACGTCACATGTACTGGAGACACGGATGTGTGAAGAAGGCACTGTCCCATCGTTTGTGCTGATCTGAGCGATGCTTCAACACTGATCTGATCAGGAGAAATACTGATCTCCTGTGAGTGCCGGCACTCTGCCAGCATTCACAGGAAACACGTTGGGACAGACACGTGATCAGCTGACCCCCGGCTGTCATGACAACCCATCACATCACAGGGCCACTGATGGGAGAAGGGAATGACATGGTCCCCACCAACGTGTGTCAGATCGCGCTGTCATAGATAGATTTTTCTAGTTATCAGGAGCAGATGGATCTCCGATCTCTAATCCATCTGCACCTGTTCAGCCAAAATGTGTAAGGAAAGATGCAAGCTCAGAGCATGACCTCGCATCAAAGTCAGGGACAAAAGCAAGGGCGTACCGGTACATCCTTGGTCATAAAGGGGTTAAAAAATAGTTTTCATTTTTTTTTACTTAGTTGCTAAATAACATTTTAACTTTTAGTTGCCTCATCACTAATCATAGATGTTGCGATACTTCTGTACGTGTACCACAGGATATTAGGTCTGTTAGTTTTACCCTGATACTTTACCTGTTAATATAGAAAAACGGACCCATTGAAGTTTGGGTTCGGCCAGACTTTAGTTAAGGTCTAGGACACACGGCGAGAAAAAGAGTGGAATACGATAAAAAAAAAAATCGCATTCCACTCGGACCAATATTACTCTATGGGGCCGTTCCCATGAGCGATTATTTTCTCAGCCCTAATCGGACCGAGAAAACAGTCGCAGCATGCTGTGTGTGTAATGCAATCTTGTTTCACTCGCACCCATGCAAGTCTTTGGGGCGAGAGAAACATCACATTGCACTCGCATTACACCGGTGTAACGCGAGAGCACTGCGATTCTCGCAACAGCCGGCAACGGAGGAGATAGGGAGATAAATCCCTCCCTCTCCTCTTCAGCGCTGGCCTTCCCCTCCACAGCGCCGACCCCCCCTCTGCAGCTATGGTCTGATCGCACAATCGGACCACAGTCGCATGACCCTCACATGACACTCGGCTCCCATTGTGCTGCGAGCGTGAGCCGAGTGTCATGCAAGGATCGCACATAACCCCATGTGGCCTCGGCCTAAAAGTTCAGTTCGGGTCCCAGACTTGACCTGAAGTTGATCCCAGAGCCCAAACCCCATATAAGTCAAGAACTAATGGGCTCAACTAGAGCAGCGAGTATAATGGAAGTCAGTGATTGAGCAGTTCGGCTCTTTATCCACATACGGCCAGCCATATACAAGGCGTACGAAAAAGTTGTTTTTACCCACAGTGAGACATTAATCTCAGAGACATCACTGACTCATTGATTTCAATGGAAACTTCTGATTTGAAAATTGTCTTAGTTTTTTTAATCTTTGTGGACAATTTGGTCCAGAAAAACAGTAATCAGTGTGGGAACACAGCAGAAAGTGTTTAGTTACCCTATGTATTGGAGGAAAATGGATCCACATATAAGTTTAAAATCCTAAAAACTTTATTCCATCATTTTAAAAGAATGTCTGTACCACCCCGTGCTCGGCTGCAGCCGAGCCGCTCGGATCCGGGCTCGCTGGTGGGTGGCTCGAGCGTCTCCGGACCCGGGGGCCCTGTGGTCACTTTGATCTGAAAGGGGCTGGCGGTTAAGGGGACGTAGGTGTACGGCCGGAGCTGTGGTTAAGTTTGTGACGCCACCCACGGGATGTGGTGAAGGTGGATACCACCGCTGCGGTTTACGGGGCACCTGGGGGAGATGTTACGTAGCAAGTTGTTAACCCCTCCGTGGGTAGGGATGGTGGCCCCGGGACCCGTTGGGGGGTGTTTGGCGGTGCAGGGAGATGGGTGGCCGGAGGGCACTGGTGTACTCACGATTAGAAACACACACAAGTCTCTGGTAAACCAAGGTGTTGGTGGTCAGTGCCCGCAGCCGGCTGCAGTCTGGTCCCCCACCTGGTTGGTGGTCTCTGCCTTTCTCCTGCACCTGTTTGGGATAATGGACTACCTGAACTTGCAATACAGGAGTCCGCTCCCCAGCTTGTAGATGTCGGAAGAGCCCTTTGCCCGCAGACACTGGCCCGTGGGATCTCTCTGCCGTGGCAGTGGCTTTCTATCCCCCTCGTTGGGCTGACCTATAGTCCTGGCCGCAATCAGTTAATTAGCTAGCCCCCAGTATCTTCTGGACCTAGCTTCAGGGTCTGAGTACCCCTCTTTGTGCTCCGGTTTCCAGTCGGTTCCCCGGGTCGGTACCGGCGGGCCACTACCCTGTCCCGGTCCACCTCGGTTCCACCGAGCCGTCTTCCCGGCTCCTGCAGGCAGAGGCCTCCGTATGCCTCCTAGCCAAAGGTGCCCGGGCTCCAACCCTGGCACCTGTCAGTCTGTCACAGGCCTGTCACACAGGCCTGTCCTCCTCCACTCAACTCTCAAACTGAACTGTTAGATTAAACTGTTTGAATTGAACTGTGTTTTCCTGCCTCAGGCTCTCTGAACTCCTCGGTGGGCGTGACAGATGCCTGGCTCCGCCCCCTGGTGTGTCCATCAAACACTGAGGGAGGTGACTAGGGTTTAATGGTTTGGCTTCTGTCACCTTGTTAGGGGACTGGTGTTGTGCGGTGCTCTATCTGTGACTACGTGGCTGGTCCAGGGCGTCAAATGTCCATGGCAGATTCCATTAAAAACTGAAATGTGTCTGGCATAAAATCCATCACAGGTCAAATGAAAAAACTTCCATGTTTCTGTGACACCCTGGCAAAACCAGGTAGTCACACACTAGACCCCCGTGTCGCGGGCGGGGAGGGGACGCTGCGCTCACCACGCTTGGGTCCGGCGCTGCTGCTGCTTCGCTTGCTGCTCGGTGGCTCGAGCGGTGGGCCGGATCCCGGGGACTCGAGTGGCGCTCCTCGCCCGTGAGTGAAAAGGGGAATGGTTTTGGGGATTTATTGTCCGTGACGCCACCCATGGTTGTGGTGAGGTTGTGCACCACTGCTGCTCTGGACGGGGATCCCGGGAGCGATGAAAGGGAGCAGCTTGGATGTTGTTTTTCCCCTCCGTGGGTAGGGGGGTTGGTTGTCCTGGGGCCCGGTGAGGGAGGGATGGCAGGCGGGTTACGGGGCCTGGTGAGGTGCAGGGTCGCGGGGGCAGCGCGGTGCCGCACGGAACAGTGGTACTCACTCAGCCAATGATGAATACAAAGTCTCCGGTAAAACAAACGGCTGGATGGACGGGTCCCACAGACGGCTGCAGTGGTTCTTCTCCCGGTAGGTTGGCGGTGACTGCCTTTCCCTGCACCTGTGTTATGTTCTTGGTTCTGGTGGCTTCCCACCGGTAACCCGCTCCCCAGCTTGGATGGATTCTGAGGGAGCCCCTTTTGCCCGCAGGCTCTGGCCCTGGGAACTGTAGCCTTGGCGGTGACTGTATTTCCCTTCACGGTTTGAGCTGTTGCCTTCAATCGGGTCTTGACTGCTGGGAAACCCCGGAGGTTCCCCTTGCTAACAGATTTGACCGGTTTTACGGCGACTCCTAGCCTGGTCGGGGTCCGTAGGCCCTGCCGAATGGTGCTGGCTTCTCTTCGCTCCCCGATCCGGTACCAGCGGGCCACCGCCCGTCCCCGGTCCTTACAGTTCACGTCAATCAGCCCCTCCTGCAGACGGTCACCACCGTCTGCCAACCTTGCTGTATGTGCCCGGGCCACGCACCCGGACACGGTCAGTCTCCTCCGCTACCACTTCACTCCTCAAACTCCAAACTGAACTCCCTCCTCTCCTTCCTTTTCCCGCCTCCAGGACTGTGAACTCCTCGGTGGGTGGGGCCAACCGCCTGGCTCCACCCCCTGGTGTGGACATCAGCCCCTGGAGGGAGGCAACAAGGATTTTAGTCTGACCTAGATGTGCCTAGCCGGGGTGTGGGGTGTGTTGTTGCAGTACCTTTGACATCCTGGCTTGTCCAGGGCGCCACATTCCCCCTTAGTAAAATACAGACCGTCCGCGGGCTGCCCGTCCATCACCGGTTTTATTTTTGTCAACTGCAAAAGATAGAAAACGGTAAAAACATGTAAAAATCACAACATTTCACAACGGTATGTGTTATGATCCGGAACCATGGAAGACCACCACAAATCATTGGCAAAAGGTGACAAGAGCATTGGCAACTAATCTGGCCGCCATCCCCTTACTAACCATCACAACTAGAAGTAGCCGAGGGGTGAACTAACATCCTGTGCACTGCGAACCCAGCCGGAGAACTAACTATCCTAAAGGTAGGAAAGATGAATAACTCTCTGCCTCAGAAAATAGACAAGAATAGCAAGCCCCCCAAATTCAAAGACTGTGGTGATATAGGAAAAACACAATACACAGGTAGATGACAGGATTAGCAAAAGGTGAGGCCCCCGCTGACTAAAATAGGAAAGGACAGGAAAGGGACTGATGGTGGCCAGAGAAAAACCCTGCAAAATACCAACTTCCTGATAGTACAAAAAGGCCCTCAGATCGCACGATCTGAACCCCGTCCTATACCAGGTGCCCTTGTCATACCAATGAACAGAAAACAAGAATCATAACAAAGTCAACAAGCCACAAACACATGGACCCAAAGGAGCTATACTCCACACAGAACTACAGGGAGTTCCCCAAACAAGCCACTGAGGGGGAGAATCCCTGCAAGCAAATAAACTGAAACCAACCACAGCAAATGACAAACCCAGATAAACAAAAGAACCAGACAATAAATAAAGAGCAAGCACTTATCTGGGGATATGTGGTGTAGAGCAGGATTAAGCAGGCTGGAGATACAAAGAACAACTGACATCTGGCAACAGCCTGCAATCAGACCAGGATTTAAATAAGCAGAGAGTTAGCAAAGGAAACACCCACTGCACAACACACCTGGTCCAAGTCCAAACCATTCCTGGCCACCAGAGGGAGCCTCCCAGCAGCCAAAACATAACTAACATTCACAACAGTACCCCCCCCTTGAGGAGGGGTCACCGAACCCTCACTCACGCCACCGGGTCGCTCGGGATGAGCATGATGGAAGGCGCGAACCAACCTGTCCGCATGAATGTCAGAAGCCACAACCCAAGAGTTATCCTCCTGCCCATAACCCTTCCATTTCACAAGGTACTGAAGCTGACGCCTACTGCGACGGGAATCCAGAATTGTTTCAACCTCATACTCCAGATCCCCTTGTACCAAAACAGGGTCAGGAGGCGCTGCTGCAGGAACTGCTGGCTCCACATGTTTCCTCAACAAGGACTTATGGAAGACATTGTGAATCTTAAATGACGCAGGCAGAGTCAAACGGAAATATACAGGGTTAATAATCTCCGAAATCTTATAAGGTCCAATAAATCTGGGCTTAAATTTAGGAGGCGGAACTCTCATAGGAATATTTTTAGAGGACAACCACACCATGTCCCCTACTTTAAACCGGGGACCAACAGTCCGATGCCGGTTGGCAAACTTTTGGGCAGTTTCTTGGGACTTAAACAATTTATCCACTACCTGCCCTCAAATCTGCTGCATTCTGTTGACCACTGAATCCACCCCCGGACAGTCAGACGCCTCAAGCTGCCCTGAGAGGAACCTAGGGTGATATCCAAAATTGCAGAAAAAGGGGGACACCAACGTGGTAGAGCTAGCTCTATTGTTAAGGGCAAATTCAGCCAAAGGCAAAAACGAAACCCAGTCATCCTGATCCGCAGAAACAAAACACTGTAAATAGGTCTCCAGGGTCTGGTTAGCCCTTTCAGTCTGACCGTTGGTCTGAGGATGAAACGCGAGGAGAAAGACAGCTGAACACCAAATTTGGAGCAAAAAATCCTCCAAAACCTGGATACAAACTGCACCCCTCTGTCAGAAACAATGTTTTCGGGAATACCATGCAAATGAACAACAAGTTGGAAAAACAAAGGCACCAACTCTGATGAAGACGGCAACTTAGATAGGGGAACCAAGTGGACCATCTTGGAGAATCTGTCACAGATCACCCAAATCACAGTCATTTTCTGAGAGACGGGAAGCTCTGAAATAAAATCCATAGAGATGTGCGTCCAAGGTTTCTTAGGTACAGGCAAAGGCAATAATAGCCCACTAGAACGTGAACAACAGGGCTTGGACCTAGAACAAACTCCACACGACTGCACAAAACGACGGACATCCCGGGACAGGGAAGGCCACCAAAAAGAGCGTCTCACAAGATCCCGAGTACCAAAAATGCCAGGATGACCCGCCAAAACAGAGCAATGAACCTCAGAGACAACTTGGTCTCTCCATTAGTCTGGGACAAACAGTTGACCTGTAGGACATCTCTCAGGTTTATCCCCCTGAAATTCCACCAGTGCCAACCGCAGATCAGGTGAAATAGCCAAGAAAACTACACCATCATTCAGGATAGTAGACGGTTCGACAACCTCCAAAGAGTCAGCGCAGAAACTCCTGGAAAGGGTATCGGCCTTAACATTCTTGGTGCCCGGCAAAAAAGAGACCACATCACTGAGAATAGGATCATCAGACGCTAAAGAGAAGGCCCAGTCCTGAGGGTCAGCACGCAGCAAGGAGATGACAATCTTAACCTGCTGTACGGTATTCCCAGAGGACTTAGGGCGCAGGTCAAAAAATAATTTACAATTATTTTTGAAGCTCAAAAATCTCGACCGAAAAAAAATTCAGGAACAGGAATCTTAGGCTCTGCAAGGGGACTCTGTGCAAGATAAGACTCTATATGACGAACCTTAGCATCAAGATGAGCAACACGCTCACCCAATTCATCCATGCTAGACAAAAGAAATCTTCAACAGAACCCAAAGAAGAAGAGGAAAAATACCAAAAAAAAAAAATGTTTTCTCAGCAGCTTTTTTTTTTATCCTTCTTAAGAGTACCCTTTAAATTTGTGGGCCGGATGTACTGTTATGATCCGGAACCATGGAAGACCACCACAAATCATTGGCAAAAGGTGACAAGAGCATTGGCAACTAATCTGGCCGCCATCCCCTTACTAACCATCACAACTAGAAGTAGCCAAGGGGTGAACTAACATCCTGTGCACCGCGAACCCAGCCGGAGACCTAACTATCCTAAAGGTAGGAAAGATGAATAACTCTCTGCCTCAGAAAATAGACAAAAATAGCTAGCCCCCCAAATTCAAAGACTGCGGTGATATAGGAAAAACACAATACACAGGTAGATGACAGGATTAGCAAAAGGTGAGGCCCCCGCTGACTAAAATAGGAAAGGACAGGAAAGGGACTGCCACTCTGGTGGCCAGAGAAAAACCCTGCAAAATACCAACTTCCTGATAGTACAAAAAGGCCCTCAGATCGCACGATCTGAACCCCGTCCTATACCAGGTGCCCTTGTCATACCAATGAACAGAAAACAAGAATCATAACAAAGTCAACAAGCCACAAACACATGGACCCAAAGGAGCTATACTCCACACAGAACTGCAGGGAGTTCCCCAACAAGCCACTGAGGGGGAAAATCCCTGCAAGCAAATAAACTGAAACCAACCACAGCAAATGACAAACCCAGATACACAAAAGAACCAGACAATAAATAAAGAGCAAGCACTTATCTGGGGAAGATGTGGTGTAGAGCAGGATTAAGCAGGCTGGAGATACAAAGAACAACTGACATCCGGCAACAGCCTGCAATCAGACCAGGATTTAAATAAGCAGAGAGTTAGCAAAGGAAACACCCACTGCATAACACACCTGGTCCAAGTCCATACCATTCCTGGCCACCAGAGGGAGCGTCCCAGCAGCCAAAACATAACTAACATTCACAACAGGTACGGCTTCCGCTCTTCTCCCACCCAAACAACCTGGCCCTGATGCTGCCCCTAAGAAGTGGGCAGCACTCCTTGACCCCAGTCCAGAACCAAGCTGCCCGAGCGGGTACTGTCTCTTTCAGGGGACTCGCGTCCATGGGGACCCCTGAACCCCCGGAGGATCGCCACCGGTTATGGTAGTGGCGGGCCTGGGCCATCCCTTTCCTCCAGGCCCATCCTCCCAAATCAGCCTCTCCGGAGGCGGTAACGGATTAAGCCAACAATTATTTACATTCCACTAGTTTGTGGTTGCCCTGCAAGTTCTTTGGCTTGTCCGTAAGAAGTTCCTTACGCAACGGTTGCAGAAAGTATATCATTCAAACTTCTATCTGTACACTCAACACACAAACCCCCTTTTAAAGAGTAGTTTCCCTGTACCTAAGTGGGGGTCTACCTAGGTTGGGACGGGTGGACCTTCGGGGCCCAGTGTCAGTGGTGGCAGGCAGTGGGGCAGAGTGAAGAACTAGTTCCTCCTCCCTGCTATCGTGTGGGGCAGGCAGAGGCGTAGGGGAGCTGGGTACAGGTATATCCCTGGGCACTGGCTCATGGTCGATCACTTCCATCACTTCCTCATCCACGGGTTGTGGGAACAGTATCACTGGAAGAATCACCGCGCCGTTCTGCGTAGGCCAGTCTGCCGGGAAATCACCCATCATGGTATGGATTACCTCTTTTTCTTTCTCCGGCGGTCTGGGAACTGGAGCTTCAGCTGCTACCCTCAATGGTGATGGGCATCTCTTTATATGGTCCCGGGAAACCGTGGCCAAAGTCCTCCCCTGGTCACGGCTGATCTGGTAGGCCTTCCCATTCTCCCATCCAGTGGGCTGGACTACATACGGGGTCTTTTCCCATTGATCATCCAGCTTGTGGGTCCTTCTTTTTCGCTTCAGCACTACATCCCCAGGCTGGAAGGGACCGGCAGTCGCCTTCTGGTTGAAGCACTGCTCCTGCTGTCCCCGACTCCGGCACAAGTTCTTTTCAACATATTCCTGGACCTGTCGGTACTGTGCTCTCCGCCGAGTGTCCCATCCAGCTGTCGAAGGGAGTGCTTCCGGAGCTTCCAACCCCATTTCCAAGTCCACTGGTAGCCTGCCGGGGCGAGCCCTCATCAGGTATGCTGGAGTGCATTTCGTAGAGCTGGAAGAGATGTTGTTATACATATCGACCAGGTCAGGTAGCTTCTCTGGCCAAAGGTTCTGCTCTTCCAGCGGTAATGTCTTGAGGAGGCCCAGGACCAAGTGGTTCATCTTTTCACACATGCCATTGGTTTGGGCATGGTAAGCCATGGTCCGGATTTTCTTGCAGCCGTACAACTGGCAGAATTCTTGGAATACCTCTGCTTCAAAGGCCGGTTCCTGGTCGGTAAGCACCCTCTCGGTGTACCCATGCGGTCGACAGAAATAAGCCTGGAACGCTCTAGCGGCAGTACGGCCGGTTAGGTCCTTAACTGGGACAACCACCATGAACCTTGAGTAGTGGTCTACAATGGTCAGAGCGTAGGTGTACCCACTTCGGCTGGGGGTGAGCTTCACATGGTCGAGGGCAACCAGCTCCAGCGGTTGATGCGTAATGATCGGGTGTAGGGGTGCCTTCTGGCTGGCCTCGTCCTTCCTTCTCAATGCGCAGGGGCCGCATTCTCGGCATTAAGCCTCCACAGATTCCCGCATTCCACTCCAATAGAACCGCTCTCTCAACAACATTTCCAGCTTCTTCCACCCGAAGTGCCCAGCACCATCATGGTATGCTTGCAAGACGTTGGGCACGTTAGCCTGGGGAATCACTAGCTGGCGAACCTTCTCGTGGGTTTTCGGGTTAATCAGCTCACGATACAACTTCCCCTGGTGCAGGTACAGCCGGGTCCGTTCTCGCCACAGGCGTTGGGCTTCGGCAGGGGCGGCAGGGTCTATCCCAGCAGAACCCTGTTCCACCAGGGTTTGACTAGGTGGACAGCAGGTGCCTGGTCCTGAGCTTCTTGCCACTCCTGACTGGGCAGCGGGTCTAGGTTCACCCGTTGTTGATGGACATGCACTTTCTCAATTAGCGGCCGGTGAAACGCAGGCAACTCGATCTCTTGGAGGTCATCATCCTCTGGCCCCTCTTCCGACAGGTGGGGCATCCGGGAGAGTGCATCGGCATTAATGTTGGTACGGCCGGCCCGGTACTTGATGGTGAAATCGTAGTTGGCTAACCTGGCCACCCACCGCTGCTTCAACGTGCCCAGCTTGGCTGTATCTAGATGGGTCAGTGGGTTATTGTCCGTGTAAGCGGTGAACTTGGCTGCTGCCAGGGAATGGCGGAACCGCTCGGTGATAGCCCACACCAGTGCTAAGAGCTCAAGCTTGAAAGAGCTGTAGTTCTCAGAATTCCTCTCAGTCGGTCGGAGTTTTCGGCTAGCATAAGCGATCACCTTCTCCCTTCCGTCTTGGACCTGGGATAGAACAGCCCCCAAGCCCACATTGCTGGCATCGGTGTAGAGGATGAATGGGCGGCTGTAGTCGGGGTATGCTAGGATTTCCTCTCCGGTCAGAGCCGCTCTCAGCTGGCGGAAGGATTCTTCATGCTTTTCTTCCCACACCAATGGGGCTCCTAGGGGTCTACCACCCTTGGTCTGTCCCACGAGGAGGTCTTGCATGGGGGCAGCCATCTTCGTGTACCCCTTAATGAAGCGACGGTAATATCCCACCATCCCACCAAGCCCAGGAACTGCCTCACTTCCCTCACTGTGGTCGGTCTCGGCCAGTCTTGGATGGCAGTGATCTTCTCGGGGTCGGGGGCGACACCCTCCGCACCCACCACATGTCCAAGGTACTGCACTCTGGGCTTCAGCAGATGACACTTTGAGGGTTTCAACTTCATCCCATATTTAGCAAGGGACGCGAACACCTCGGCTAGGTGCTCCAGGTGGGCTTCATACGTCTGTGAGTACACAATCACATCATCTAAGTACAGCAAGACGGTCTCGAAATTTAGGTGCCCCAGACAACATTCCATCAGCCGGCATGCTGTTGAACTCACAGAGTCCCATAGGAGTGGCGAAGGCAGTCTTCTCTTGGTCTTCAGGCGCCACGGCCACCTGCCAGTACCCACTGGTGAGGTCAAGGGTAGAGAAGTAATTAGCGGTTCTCAGCGCGGCCAGGGACTCTTCAATACGGGGCAGAGGGTAAGCATCCTTATGCGTTATCTGGTTAATCTTCCGATAATCCACACACATCCGCATGGTGCCATCCTTCTTCTTAACCAGCACCAACGTGGCGGCCCAGGGACTACAGCTGTCCCTAATAACCCCCGCCTCCTTCATGTTCCTCAACATGTCTTTGGCGCATTGGTAGTGTGCAGGGGGAATAGGCCTGTATCTCTCTTTAATAGGGGGGTGTTCACCGGTAGGGATGTGGTGTACTCCTTTAATCTGCCCAAAATCTAGAGGATGTTTGCTAAAAACTCGCTCATACTCCTGTACCACCCCATATACCCCTTCCTTGAGATGTGTGGGGGTATCATCAGTGCCGACGTGTAGCTCTCGACACCACTCGTCTGACTTCCCCAGGGATGGGTGAGAACTGGCAGTAGGCGGTGAGATCGGGGGAACGGCCTCATGGATGGTGTGGGGATCTACAGTGAGCAACTTGGCAAGGGTAGCGTACCGGGGAAGCCTAACCTCTTCCTCCCCACAGTTCAACACCCTTACGGGCACTCTCCCTTTCTTGACGTCTACCACCCCTCGGGCGGCCATTACTGTATGCCAGTGTTCTAAGGGCATGGGCTCTATCATGGCGGGGTAGTCTCGCCCTTGGGGCCCCACCGCTGCCCTACACCAAATCATCATCTCACTCCTGGGAGGCACAATCAAAGGGGCCGCATCCATCTCTCTCACTCCACCAATCTCTCCTCCTGTCGAGTTCACATGCTGGCGATACATGAGGGCCCGGATCTCACTCTGCACAGCTTTCTGTCAGCTCCCCGCCGCTGTGGTGGCCAGCTGCTGCAGTAGGGTTAGCACCTCACACATACAGTGCTTTATCACATTAGTCACTAGCGCACTACTTTTGGGTTATGATCACTGGGTTCATTCATTATCACAATCAACCCCTAGTGTTGCAGTTCGGCTCGTCCCACAGTCATGGCCACTTGTTTGTACCCCACTTGGGTCAATGGGAGTCCATCAGCGGCAATCAGTGTCATGCTGCCATCTGGGAGGGCTAGCTCGTCCTTCCCCCAATACCGTTGATACAGTGTATATGGTATGGTGGTTACCTGAGATCCAGTGTCCAGGAGAGCCATCAACGGGATGTTGTCCACTGCTAGGGGGATGATGGGACGGGTTCCGATGTACCGGTCCTGCCAGTCGGGGGGGCCAGTGGGTTCTACTCCTGAGTATTGGCCCGTGGCCCCAGGGGTTGCTCGTTTAACGGACACCGTCGGGAGTAGTGGTTGGGCTTGCTGCACCTGTAACAAATCGGAGGTCCATACCGTGAGTCATTGGCCCTTCTCCGCTGCATCCAGGGGACGTCCTCGGGGCTGTCGGCGAGCTGCATCTTCCCCGGGGGCTGGGACCTGGTCGGAGGCTGGAGTGCGGCGAGGATCTTGGCGAGGTCCCCATCCATGCGACGGACCTGGGCAGCCAGTTCCTCCATCATTCCGCTTGGGGCTGCAGGTACCGGAGGCGTTGGAAGGGCAGGGGCCACCACGACGGGAGCCGTCTCGGCTGGCCATGGGGCTGTCTCAGGGACTTCCGATGCTGGGGGCTGCAGCGCTTTAATGGCCTGTTCCTTTAGCACGGCAAAGTCCACATCAGGGTGTTCTAGGGCCCACAGCCGGAGTTGTTTGCGGTCCTCCGAAGACCTCATACCCTGTACAAACTGCTCAACTAACATTTTGTTGCTGTCCGCATCATTAATGGTGTCTACCCGCTTTAGTGTGCGGAGGGCGGTTTGCAGACGCAAGGCGTAGTCCCGAATACTATCCGCGGGCCGTTGCCGGCACTGATAAAACTGCCTCCGCAGCTCGGCTTCGGTACGGGTCTCAAAGGCAGTCTGCAGTCGGTCGGTCCGCCGGGGCGGATTGGCAGGGTATCGCTACCGGTTGGACGGGTAGCGGGCCTAGTGGCGGGGCGGCAGCGACTAACACGGGTAGCGGGGGAGGCGGCAGGGTGAGCGGGTGCAGGCCGGGCCCCCCAGCTGCAGTGGCCGATCCCTCGAAAATACAGGGGCGTGGGTCCCTTAACCGCTCCTCCAAATCTTCCTCCACCTCGCGTCTCCGCATAGCAGCCACCACGTCCGCCATGTTGGTCTTCCACTCCTCCAGGAGGAGCTGCATGTGGGCCTGCAGACGGTTACTCAGCGGGGCGATCCGGTCCTTCACCCACGCCACGGTGCCTGGCACGGGGACTACGGGGTTGTTGGTTGGACTGTGCATCTCGGCCATGGTGCTTTCCAGGAACCCAGTATCGCCGCAGAGTCCTGGCGTCCCTGCTTCCACAGCCGCGAGCTACATGTGGCCAGACGCCATCCGTCCCCCTTAGTGTTTTTCCGGCTCCTCCTCTACAAGGGCGGGGTTTCAGCTTTCGCGCCTCCACTGCTCGAGGAGACGCTCGAGCTGGGACTTTTCGCGCCCAAAATGGCGGCTTCTCAAAATTTTTGGCAGGACACCTCCGGTCGTCACGAAGCGCACCTCTACCAGACAGCAGAGCGGTAAGATCCTGTTTGTGACGCCAAGTTGTCGCGGGCGGGGAGGGGACGCTGCGCTCACCACGCTCGGGTCCGGCGCTGCTGCTGCTTCGCTTGCTGCTCGGTGGCTCGAGCAGTGGGCCGGATCCCGGGGACTCGAGCGGCGCTCCTCGCCCGTGAGTGAAAAGGGGAATGGTTTTGGGGATTTATTGTCCGTGACGCCACCCACGGTTGTGGTGAGGTTGTGACACCACCGCTGCTCTGGACGGGGATCCCGGGAGCGATGACAGGGAGCAGCTTGGATGTTGTTTTTCCCCTCTGTGGGTAGGGGGGTTGGTTGTCCCGGGGCCCGGTGAGGGAGGGATGGCAGGCGGGTTACGGGGCCTGGTGAGGTGCAGGGTCGCGGGGGCAGCGCGGTGCCGCATGGCACAGTGGTACTCACTCAGCCAATGATGAATACAAAGTCTCCGGTAAAACAAACGGCTGGATGGACGGGTACCACAGATGGCTGTGGTGGTTCTTCTCCTGGTAGGTTGGCGGTGACTGCCTTTCCCTGCACCTGTGTTATGTTCTCGGTTCTGGTGGCTTCCCACCGGTAACCCGCTCCCCAGCTTGGATGGATGTTGAGGGAGCCCCTTTTGCCCGCAGGCTCTGGCCCTGGGAACTGTAGCCTTGGCGGTGACTGTATTTCCCTTCACGGTTTGAACTGTTGCCTTCAATCGGGTGTTGACTGCTGGGAAACCCCGGAGGTTCCTTTCGCTAACGGATTTGACCGGTTTTACGGCGACTCCTAGCCTGGTCGGGGTCCGTAGGCCCTGCCGAATGGTGCTGGCTTCTCTTCGCTCCCCGATCCGGTACCGGCGGGCCACCGCCCGTCCCCCGTCCTTACGGTTCACGTCAATCAGCCCCTCCTGCAGACGGTCACCACCGTCTGCCAACTTTGCTGTATGTGCCCGGGCCACGCACCCGGACACGGTCAGTCTCCTCCGCTACCACTTCACTCCTCAAACTCCAAACTGAACTCCCTCCTCTCCTTCCTTTTCCCACCTCCAGGACTGTGAACTCCTCGGTGGGTGGAGCCAACCACCTGGCTCCACCCCCTGGTGTGGACATCAGCCCCTGGAGGGAGGCAACAAGGATTTTTGTCTGACCTAGATGTGCCTAGCCGGGGTGTGGGGTGTGTTGTGTCAGTACCTGTGACGTCCTGGCTTGTCCAGGGCACCACATTCGCATAACACCATCCCTCACAGGGTTACATACAGCCGACCTGAAACCCTAGTCACCCCACTCAGGGCAAGACAGGCACACCAGTGGGCGGGACCAGGCGGTTAGGGAACGCCCACCTAGGGGTCTAGACAGCCCGGGGCAGGAAAACAAACAGTCAAAAGCAAACAGATTAAGTTGGAGTTCAAGTTGAGAGGATTGTGGGCTGGGGCTAGGTGTAGCTCCAGCGGAGGAGAAGTTCAAGTTGGACGGTGCCAGGGTCGGAGCCCTGGTACCTTGGCTAGGTGGCAGACGGTGGTCTCCGTCAGCAGGAGACGGGAAGATGGCTCGGCAGATCCGAGGAGGACCGGGACAGGGTTGGATCCCGCCGGTACCTACACCGGAGACCCGACTGGAAACCGTGCACAGAGGGGGTACTCGGACCCTGAAGCCAGGACTGGAACCAACGGCCTAGCTAATCAACCGATTGAGGGTAGGATTATAGGTCCTGTCCCAACCAAAGTCCCAAAAGCAGACAACCACCCACAGAGAGGGATAGGGAAACCGCCAGCGCCCATAGATCTCACGGGTCAGTGTCAGCGGGCACGGCTCCTCAGGCACACAGAAAGCCGGGAGCGGACTCCCGTGTTCCATACTGGGAAGTCTAAACACACGACCACAGCTAGTGCACAGGAAAAGACGCAGACCACCAGCCTGGGTGGGGGACCAGAGTATAACCAGCCGCGGCAGCCGGCCCCAAGCACCCTGGTTTACCAAAAGACTCATGTGATTCATTTAATTGTGAGTAACCAAACATCCCTTGGTCCATCCGGGTGCGCAGGCCACTGCCATCGCCATACCCTGCACAGAGACAATGGGCCCCGGGGCAACCATCCCTACCCACGGAGGGGTTAACATCCGGCTGCCACTACATCTCCCCCGGGTATCCCACAAACCCCCTTTTCATTCGGCGTGTCCGCGTGACCCCCGGATCCGGAAGATCCCTCGAGCCACACAGCGGGTCTGGATCCGAGCAGCTCGGCTGCTGCGGGCGTGGGGGCGGCACATTTCTATAAAAAGAGATAAAAACAGTAGGCCGTTTATGAAACACGTTCCGTGATGCCAAAGGTAAGAGACTCTCTCTGAAGGATCTATCTGCTATATTACCTCTTATTTTCTATGTGTATTTGAATATGCAAAAACATAATGATAAAATTGTTTGCATTTTTTCAATGGAAAAGTTAAATTTGTCCTGAAAAAATGTTTCTACACAGCTACTATCACACGATGATTGGCTTAAAACTCGACGAGTGTCATGGCAGCATCAGACACTGTTCACACAACAGACTCTGACACTCCACACTATAGTTTTTGTAGTGCTTCTGAGTTGCACAGACAGGCTCGCGCGTCGACCAGCTGTGGGCTCATTAGTGGTCAGACTAGCAGGAGTTAATCTCTGCTAGGCTACTGGTTACCTCTAGGAGTAGGATCACATTTTGTGGGAGATCTATCACAGTTACTCCCCACCTTTTTAACATGGTAGAATCTGTATTCCCATGCCAACTATAGCTTTTGCTAAACTGGTCCGTGTACTGTTGTGTCCCAGTTTGCTGATGATTATATTGTGTGCTGTGGAAATCCTGTAATTGTTTCTTTATTTCCACCCTATCACATTTTTGTCTGGTATCTCCGAGTGTGCGAATTTTGGTTTCTCCCTTTGTCCATTTCTGTAGGTTCAACTACTCCTGTCCCAGCCTTCCCCTGGGGTATGAGATCACAACTGTCCAGGAGCAGGGCAAGGAAAGTGAACCGAACATCTTCACTATGGGATCAGGGACAGCTAGGGTCTCCCTAACCTGAGAGCCAGTCTAGGTGCTCTGGTCCTCTGCTTTCTCCATACCACCCATAACACCTACGTCAACAGATTTTTATTTTCAGACCACTATATTAAAAAAGTCTTGCCTTTGATACTTGTATGGCATAATACTCTTTCTTTCCCATGTATTACGCACAGAGTGCTCTGATTTCTGTGCAATACTTCATTCCTCCTGCGGAGGTGCTGTTGGGAAGCTGAACACTTGCTGCTAGCTTCTTTTTCCAGATTACAACTGATCACAGAGAGAAACCATGTGAGCAGCTTTCACTTCGGGAACCCTCCAAAGATTAAACAGTTCTGATTTATACTGTAGAATGGAATTGTGCACGTCACAAACACAGCTGTAGATGTGATGCAGGAAAGCAGAGCTGGCTGTACTGTACATGCACTCTCCAAGATCAGGTCAGGGACAGCAGTCAGACTAGGGAATAAGGACACCTTTCCGCCATTGTCATGTGAACTCTCCGAGACCCGTTGTGCGCACTTCCTTTAACGCTACTGTGTGCAGTGAGAAAGCGATCTGACTCTGAGCTGCATTGTTCAGACCTTGGATAGTAACACATATAGTTAACTAAGTTTCCTCTCCGAAAAGAAACTTGGCCGTAGATCCCTGCGTCACTTCCTGATCAACCAGCGGACCCGCAGCACAGAGATCTTACAGTAAAAATAACACTCAAATCTAACAACTGTAGTTGAAATTTCCTGAGTATGCTAACACAATATTATCACACAGAAATGGCCACTTGTGGAGCTCTTACCCTGTTACACAGATACGTCGACTGCCAGGAATAGAGTAACACAACTCAATCTCTTCAATTTCTAAGTAGAAGAGCCTCTTTATCTATAACAAACACGTCATGATGTACTGTAAAGGATGGTAACAATTAATTTCATAATCACCAGTGGTAGCATACGTGTCAGTATCCTACCGACCAAAAGTACTGTAACATATTTGCTTTTAGTAAAGTGCAATTCAAAAGGTAAGGCTAAAGAGAAAGGACAATTGGCTATATCCTAAGAAGATGTCACATGCAGGTTAGCACAAAATGTCATGGCAGTGTTGGTCTCTGTTCTCCTATTTCTGCTGGATGAAATATTCTACTCAAGCCAGCTATAGCTTATTCTGTGTTGGTCTGTGAGCTTTGCTATTTATGCTGGATGAAATCTTCTATCCAAGCCAGCTATAGCTTATTCTGTGTTGGTCTATGAGCTTTGCTATTTATCCTAGATGAATCCTTCTACTCAAGCCAGATTTTGCTTATTCTGTGTTGATCTGTGAACTTTGGCACCCCAGACTTTCTGGGGAAAGTGTTTCTTTTTGCTTGGAGCAATTGTGGAGTTTATCACTGTTGTCTTGTTGCTTCTTTCCTGCTCTTGTTTTCCCTCCTAATTATTGTCTTATACCTCTGTGTGTGCATGCTGAGTGACAGAGTTTTGGTTTCCCCTGTCTGTATATTTCTGTGGGCTTCATCTAACTCCTGCTCCATCCCTCTTTGGGGAAGGGGAAGGGGCTATCAGATTAGGACCGGTCAGGAGTATGACCAGAAGGAAGCTCAAGCCTCTCCACCATTAGGAGTATCCCTGCAATTAGTGATAGCTTAGGGCTCCCTAGCTTGAGGGCAGCGTAGGAACCCCAGTGTCCTGATATCCCATAGTCATCATGACAGAAGAATTCCTACTGCATCACCCTAACTCTTTACCTGCACTGTACTGATCACCTGATGGGTCACATGGCAGGAGGGAGCTGAGATTTATTCACTTGGGAGCAAGTTAGATCCGTTCAATCATGCTTTTAGTCTAGGGCCTTGATTCATCATTGCATTTCTGGCAATTTATGGCATGAAAATCTCTCAAATGGTAACTTTCTGATTTGCAAATTCTTCATTAAACGACTTGCACCTTTTTTCAAGTTGTCTTTTGTGGTTTAGTTATTTTTCTGTTTTTTTTATGCCATTGTGGCTTTTCCAAATGTTTTAGACAGATTCATGAAATTAAATAAAAAAAAAAATAGAAAGTTGCAAATTTGGTACAGTGCTACTTCAGTCACCCCGTTACCACCACCGCCACCACCTCCCATAGTGATTTTATGTATTCCAGTTATATTGGCTCATTTGTTGTGCCTTTTTTTGAAACATGTGTGATGCCCTGGCCTATCAGGTCGTCACAGGACATTGTGCAATCTGCCCTTCTGCATGGTGTCCATCTCCTCCTTGGTTACGGATCCCTAGCCTATGGTGTTGCTAAGAACAAGCTAATCAATATCCTAGAAACACTCTGCACCACACCCACCAGACACACCAGTGGATGGCCTGAAGGGAATAGGGTTGGACACTTGGGGGGTTGGTAAGGGGAGGTCAGGAGTGTCAGGGGTAGTCAGTCAAGTGATGTCTCTCGAGAGGAGAGGTCACAAGTCGTTGGAGGAGGTTAGGAGCTGGGTTCCTCAGTTACTGGGTGGCAGACGTCGGTCTGGGCCTGGTAGGAGCTGGAACCCCAGTCGCAGGGGATCGTGTCAAGGAGCACGGAACTGCCGAGCAGGGCAGCCGGTGGCCTTGAGCCATCTCCGGGCAGGGGCCAGGGCACGACGGGGTACGTGGACCCTAGGCCGGGAAGTAGCTTCAGGCGTCCTGGTAATTTATCGGACGAGGGCGAAGACTTCACGATTCGTCCTCCACCTGCTCCAAAATCGGGGTACTAGCGCAACAAGGGGGATAGGACTTTCCCAATATACAGTCCAGAAAATCCCAAGCGTGAACCCTGCAAGCAAGCTCACTCCATTAGCCATACGGGTGAGCAGAACCCGTTCAGTTTCAAGCTGAGAGGGACCAACTACAGATAGAGGTGCCAAGGTCAAGGTCACAGGTTAACAGGCAACACCATACGGCACGGGATCCCAGCGTGCTCCCTCCTTGCTGCAGCGGTGGTAAGAATTCTGGTTTACAAGTTGTCGGTGTCAGTGTTATTGGACTGAGTGAGTACGCAGTGACCCTTTCCTCTCCAACGGTGCTCCCCTCTCACCATCACCAAGCCCCGGGGTATCTTCCCCCTACCCACGGAGGGGTTGAACATCTGGCTGCCATTTCATCGCCACTGGGCGCTCCCAACAACAGCGGTGGTATCCCTTCTTACCACACACTGTGGGTGGCGTCACGAACTCTAACCACAAAATCCCCTGTAAATACCCCCCTTTTAGTTTGAGTGTCCGTGCGACCCCACTTGAGTCCGGAGACCCCTCGAGCCACCGCTGATCCGGATCTGAGCGGCGGCCTGGCTGCTGGTGCTGGGGCGGTACACATGCAGCGTTTACCACTACAGAGTCAAAATGGTCGAGACTGGGGCATTGCCACACACCCCTTCAAAATCACCATATCTGATGCAATCAAGCCGCAATGGACGTTGCCAAGTTCCTTGCTCGATGCAAGCTGGTCACCAAGGGACTTGTAAAGTTCAGCAATCTCGCCAAAAACTACATAGCATGGTGAGCCTCCTTACAAAATGCCATCATAGACATAGGTCTATCATGTAGTAAAGAATAGAGATGAGAGAACCTTTCAAGCTTTGGTTCTCTGATCTTTGGCGAACTTCCTGATGTTCGCCGAATGGTTCGTCGCACATTTTCTAACCACATTGGATTCAATGAGAGTCCAAACTTGTCGGCGTATGAAGCACTAAGTGTGGATCTATAAGTGTGCAGATAATAAATTAGGCCGAATTCCATATTATGCACTTATTCATTTATCATCTCTATTCTCCATCATCTAATCATTGTGTATGCTCTTTTCACAGGTATGTGTGACAACTACCCATTTTTCCCATGACCTGCCTTTCTTTGTGTACCCTGTTTCTCTGCATCTGGTATGTGTGTAACTGACCGATCTATGAACCCCCCTTCTTACTTTTATTTATGACCCCCTGTTATCTCTGCCTATGCTCTATTACAACTGGGCTCAGCTTTGATTTAAGTAATCAGTGTGAGCACCAGCCCCTCTCTTGTGTGATCCACCTGAGTAATTTTCCAACACTATATATTTGCCCCATATTGTCGGCTTAGACATTGTCGACGTGTGGATCTATAAGTGTGCAGATAATGAACTAGGCCGAATTGGGCCGGAAGGGACCGGAAGGTAACTGGATACATAGTCACTTTAAACAATGTTTGTGTTTCTCTTCACTTTCACTCCTATAATATTTCCCTTTCTACTTACCCCTCTGATCCCTACACTCTGTAAGTAACTAGTCATCTCTCCCACCATCCTCCCCACCCCCTCTGATCTCCTCCTCAGATCTGTTCCTCCACATGACACCCTGTGTCTCCAGACACGCACAACCATCTCATGGCCTCTCTTGCTCCCACTTACTCTCTATTCTTCTCACTGCTGGGGACATCTCTCCTAATCCTGGCCCTCCTCACCACATCCCCATTGTCACATCTAACTGCCATTCACAATCTAAGACAAATTTCCGCAACCCTTCTAACCTTATACCCATTTACCCGGCCCCCGCTCCCCCAGTCTTACAAACAGGAGCTGTATGGAATGCTGGCTCTGTCTGCAATAAATGTTCCTACATCCATGACCTTTTCATCACTAATAAACTCTCCTTCCTTGGCATCTGGCTCACCCCCTCTGACACAGCCTCTCCTGCTGCACTTTCTTATGGAAGTCTCCATCTGTCTCACACCCCTCGCCCCAGTAACAAGCACGGTGGAGGAGTTGGGTTGCTCCTGTCCGACCACTGCTCCTTTACACCAATTCCACTGCCACCCTCTGTTACTCTCCCCTCTTTTGAGGTGCACTCTGCTTGCATCTACTCCCCCTCCAACCTCCAACTGGCTGTCATTTACCACCCTCCAGGGCCAGCCACCGCCTTTTTTGACCACTTCACCACTTGGCTACTTCATTTCCTTTCAACCGACATCCCCACCATCATCATGGGCGATTACAATATCCCGATTGACACTTTCGACTCATCTGTCTCTAAACTTCTAACACTCACTTCCTCCTTCGACCTCACCCAATGGTCTTCTGCAGCTACTCACAAAGATGGCCACACACGAGATCTCATCTTCACCCGCCTCTGTTCCCTATCTAACCTCTCTAACTCACCTCTCCCCCTGTCTGACCACAACCTACTAACATTCTCTTCCCTCTCTTCTCCAAGTACGCAACTCGCCCTCCACAACCTTTCACACCCTCGCAGAAATATCAAACACCTTGATTTACACGCACTTTCGCATTCCCATCTCCCTCTTGCATACATTGCATCTTTACATGATGCAGATGCTGCTACTGTGACGCCCTGGACTAACCATGTAGTCAGAGACATAACATCACACACACCCCCTCCCCTGGATAGTCTACATCAGTCAAACAAAATCCTTGTTGCCTCCCTCCAGGGTCTGATGTCCACACCAGGTGGGGCGGAGCCAGGCGGTTGGCCCCACCCACCGAGGAGTTCACAGGCCTGGAGGCGGGAAAAGAGACAGATTCGTTTTGGAGTTGAAAGTGAGAGGACAGAAACTGCAAGTGTCTGGGTAGGAGCCCAGGCACTGTCAGCAAGGTCGGAAGACGGTGGTAGCCGTCTGCTGGAGGTGGTGCAAGTCAGCAAAACCGTAGGACCGAGGATGGGCGGTGGCCCGCCGGTACCGAGCCGGGGAGCAGATTTGTACCAAGCACAAAGGCAGGGCCATCGGACCCCGACTAGGCTAGGAGCCGCTGACAACGGTCAAATCCGAGAGTGACCGGAACCCCAGGGGTTTCCTAACACCCAAGACCCGACAGAAGGCAACAGTCCACACAGTGAGGATAAAAAGCCACCGCCATAGGCTAGAGATCCAAGGGCCAGCGCCTGCGGGCAAAACGGGCTCCATCGGGGAGCGCACTACTGTTGGGAAACCATCGGAGTCGATACTTACACAACGGTGCAGGGAAAGACAGCCACCATCAACCTGTCCGGGGAGAGCAAAGACACTGCAGCCGGCTGCGGGACCCGTCCATCCAGCCGTTTGGTTTACCAGAGAATCTGTGAATCTGTGCCTGAGTGAGTACAACAGTGCAATCCGGCACCGCGCCGCGCTGCCTCCGCAACCCTGCACCCCAGCTACCCTGCCTCCCCATATCACCACCGGGTCCCGGGATCACCAACCCCTACCCACGGAGGGGGAGCCAACATCCTAGCTGCTCCCTGCCATTGCTCCCGGGATCCCCGTTACCAGCAGTGGTGGTGCCCATTATCACCACGACCCGTGGGTGGCGTCACGAACTATCTCCCTAAACAAACCACCCCCCTTTTCACTCGTGGGCGAGGAGCGCTGCTCAATTCCCCGGGTCCGGCCCACCGCTCGAGCCACCGAGCAACAGCAGCCCCAGACCCGAGCATAGCGAGCGCGGGCCCCTCCGCCCATGACACTACCACTTTATGCTACACCACCATCTCTGCAACTCTTGAATCAGCTGCCCCCCCTCACACACACCAAAACCTGCAAATCAACAGGCAACCCTGGCACACGAGACAGACTAAAGAATTGAGATGGGCAACCAGAATCACTGAAAGCAGATGGAAGAGGTCTCATTCCCCAGACCCTCACCACTTTCAAGTCTGCACTCACTGCTGCAAAACAAACCTACTTCTCATCTCTCATATCCTCTCTATGTCACAACCCTAAACAGCTATTCAACACTTTCAACTCTCTCCTCCGTCCTCCAGCACCACCTCCATCTCCTCTAATCTTAGCTGAAGACTTTGCCTCTTTTTTCAAGCAGAAGATTGACAACATCAGAGCAAGCTTTGGCTCACAATCACCACAGCGCCTACTCACAACTATTTAGCCTTCTCCCTCCAAATCTAGCTTCTCCACCATGACAGAAGATCATCTTTCCACTCTACTCTCAAGATCACATCTCACAACCTGCCCGCTTGATCCACTCCCATCCCACCTCATCCCCAATCTCACCACAGTCTTCATCCCAACCCTAACCCATCTCTTCAACCTATCACTAACAACTGGTGTATTCCATTCATGCTTTAAACATGCCTCCATTACACCCATCCTCAAAAAGACCTCCCTTGACCCTTCCTCTGTGTCAAACTATTGCCCCATATCACTTCTCCCCTATCTCTCAAAACTACTGGAATAGCATGTCCATCTTGAACTGTCCTCCCACCTCTCTTCCTGCTCTCTCTTTCACTGTTTACAATCTGGCTTCCGACTGCATCAATCCACTGAAACGACCCTAACTAAGTCACTAATGACCTACTAACCGCCAAAGCCAAGCAACACTACTCTGTCCTCCTCCTCCTTGACCTGTCCTCTGCCTTTGACACAGTAGACCATTCTCTTCTACTACAAATTCTCTCATCTCTGGGCATCTGTCAGGGCCGGGAGGACTGATGGGCCCAGGAGGTGGATCCACTGGACCGAGTACCCCACCGGGGGGCAGGGTACACGGCAGCCGGAGCACTGGCGTGGCCGGGACGGGTATAACCAGGTCACCAGGGTCACGGAGTTCTTTAGGATAATACAGGAAACAGGCACAGGTACCCGGTAGCAACAGACAAACAGTAACAGGACACAGCACAAGGGAACCTGAGCACCTAGCTCTAAAGACAAGCTTAAGGACACGTTGATCAGGCCCCGCCCACATGGAAAGGCCAGTCTTATATACCCAGCACAGCCTCATGTCATTTCCTGCTGCAGGTGTGCTGGGCCTATAAGACTAGGAGAGTGGGCGCGGCCTGGTCCTATACAGAACCATGTGGCTAGGACTCAGAGTCAGACTCATAAGACCAGGAGCAGGACACAGGAGAGCACGAGCGGGAGCGGCAGCCATGACCGGTGGACACGTGGAGTGGATCAGTGGGTAAGGAGTGGTGCTGGGACACAGGGAGCGTGACAGCATCACAGACTTGACCCTATCCTAGATCTCCTCATACTTAATCAACCGAACTTTCAGCGTCTCCCACTCTCACACCACTTCCTTATCTCGCCCCCTATCTGTCGGTGTCCCCCAAGGTTCAGTTCTTGGACCCCTGCTGTTCTCCATCTACACTTTTGGCCTGGATCAGCTCATAGAGTCCCACGACTTTCAGTATCACCTTTACGCTGATTATACGCAGATCTACCTCTCTGGACCTGACATCACCTCCCTACTAACCAGAATCCCACAATGTCTGTCTGTTATTTCATCCTTTTTCTCTACTCGATTTCTAAAACTGAACAATTCATCATCTTTCCTCCTCTTCACTCAACCCCCCCACCTGACATATCCCTCAATGTCACCTTGAAGAGAGTTAAAAGCTTCCAAAACAGCAAAAATATGTTTTACAGTACAACCCCACTGTTTTGGCCTAGCCATTAGCTTCCTAGACTATTTACATAAGAAATACTGAGGTGGATGAGACACAGGTGTAGTGCTGGGCTCCCATGCTCCTGCCAGTACAGACAAGACACAACTTGGAGACCCAACTTGGAGTCTTGATATTTAAAAAACATTTCAGGCATACAGCAGGCCAGTGGCATCAACTGCCCCCCCCCTCCCCTATTTCCCCATAGTGTCTTTGCATGGCAGTGAGGTATGGTCCATGCAAGACACAGGAATGGATTTTATCTATGAGTGTGGTGTCCATCATGAAGCATGTAGGTGTAGTGTGATGGTGTGGAGGTGCTTTGCAGAACACGTCACCATTGTCGGGAGACACTGAGCTAAAGCAGTGACCTGTGCGGTTGATGTGAAGTCACCGCTCTAATCAGCCAATGGCTGAGCTCCGCAGCTTGTGTACTCAACTCAGCATCGCTTAACATCCACCTCACTGCTTGAATGGCGTGAATGGCTAGAGCACTAATGCACAATGTTGAGGTGACGTCAACTGCTGTAGTAAAAACTCCATGGAACCAGGGAGCGGGTGCTGGACACAGTGAGGATGTGTGTCTGCTGAGATTATTTCATGCATTTTAGATCCATTTTCTTGTGAGTGAACAACCCCTTTAAGAAGTTGTGGTGTACTCAACATCTTCTATAGAAAACCCTTTCAGGAAACACTCCTTCTTGGGGAGTTTTTGGAGAATTATTTATTTTTGTGATTGTCTCTCCAGTAAAGGAGACAAACTCTAGCACAGTGCCACCTATTGGAAGTAGCGATCCTAAAAGTCACAAGTGGATTTTCAACAATCCTTTGCAATATGACTCAGGATATATAAGCCAGATCAGAATCCCAATTTGCAGACACGGTGTTTCGGGGTGCTTGCCCCTCGTCAGTGCAAAGTATGGGGGTGTCTGATCTGGCTCATGAGAAAGCTATGTGGGGACCACGGGGGAACACTATTCTCCTTAAGGAGACTTTGCAAGCCAGTCTGGCTGCCAGGTAAGGGGACTTATAGCTGCAATGCCCCTCTGGGAAATATTCAAATTGTCTCTCCAGTAAAGGAGACAAACTCTAGCACAGCGCCACCTATTGGAAGTAGCGATCCTAAAAGTCACAAGTGGATTTTCAACAATCCTTTGCAATATGACTCAGGATATATAAGCCAGATCAGAATCCCAATTTGCAGACACGGTGTTTCGGGGTGCTTGCCCCTCGTCAGTGCAAAGTATGGGGGTGTCTGATCTGGCTCATGAGAAAGCTATGTGGGGACCACGGGGGAACACTATTCTCCTTAAGGAGACTTTGCAAGCCAGTCTGGCTGCCAGGTAAGGGGACTTATAGCTGCAATGCCCCTCTGGGAAATATTCAAATTGTCTCTCCAGTAAAGGAGACAACCTCTAGCACAGCGCCACCTATTGGAAGTATGGAAGTAACGATCCTAAAAGTCACAAGTGGATTTTCAACAAGCCTTTGCAATATGACTCAGGATATATAAGCCAGATCAGAATCCCAATTTGCAGACACGGTGTTTCGGGGTGCTTGCCCCTCGTCAGTGCAAAGTATGGGGGTGTCTGATCTGGCTCATGAGAAAGCTATGTGGGGACCACGGGGGAACACTATTCTCCTTAAGGAGACTTTGCAAGCCAGTCTGGCTGCCAGGTAAGGGGACTTATAGCTGCAATGCCCCTCTGGGAAATATTCAAATTGTCTCTCCAGTAAAGGAGACAAACTCTAGCACAGCGCCACCTATTGGAAGTAGCGATCCTAAAAGTCACAAGTGGATTTTCAACAATCCTTTGCAATATGACTCAGGATATATAAGCCAGATCAGAATCCCAATTTGCAGACACGGTGTTTCGGGGTGCTTGCCCCTCGTCAGTGCAAAGTATGGGGGTGTCTGATCTGGCTCATGAGAAAGCTATGTGGGGATCACGGGGGAACACTATTCTCCTTAAGGAGACTTTGCAAGCCAGTCTGGCTGCCAGGTAAGGGGACTTATAGCTGCAATGCCCCTCTGGGAAATATTCAAATTGTCTCTCCAGTAAAGGAGACAAACTCTAGCACAGCGCCACCTATTGGAAGTATGGAAGTAACGATCCTAAAAGTCACAAGTGGATTTTCAACAAGCCTTTGCAATATGACTCAGGATATATAAGCCAGATCAGAATCCCAATTTGCAGACACGGTGTTTCGGGGTGCTTGCCCCTCGTCAGTGCAAAGTATTTTTGTGAATAATTTCCTGATGTGGTTTTCAAGAGTTTGAGGAGTTTTTGCACAGTTTTTTTCCTGAAGAATTTTTTTGCAGCTTTTTGGTTGGACAGTGGCTACTTTGGAGCATTTTCCGTCAGGAGAGGCTTCAAGGAAGTGACATGAATTTTCTTTTTGACAAATGGGCATTTTGCAAATGCTTAAATGGAAGAAGAAAAGCTCAAAAGACTGAACATATGACCAGCAAGTCACTTTCCAATATTAATCAAGTCTTTTATGAGGTTTTTGGGGGAAACTTTCCAAGCATTTTTTTCAAGTGGGACTCGCGCCAAAAGATCTCAAAGTGCCGAACAATCTATACAATTATGCTCTTAAATTGTAAACCTGAAACTGATCTTCAGAAAAAAATGAGATCCTCCTGGCAGCAAACTAAGAAACTAAGGAATAAGTAACCTGATAATAACTAATTAATGAACCTATAAAGACAACTGGAAGTGCAGAGTCAAACAAGGAGCACATCAGGTCACTCCAGTTGAGGATGATACACACTTTTGTATTCAATTCAAGTGGAACGATTTCCTTTAGGTTTGTAAATCAATCCTGGAAAGCAAAGTGTAAAACGTGAATGTAATAAATCATCGTTTGACAAAACTGTATCTTTTGTTTCCATTTAGTTCACCTTGGAGACTTTCTCATCAGCAGTGGAGCAGCATCTAATTACTATAATATAACCAATAGCCTTAGGGGCACGTTGCACACTACGGCATCGCAGGTGCGATGTCGGTGGGGTCAAATTGAAAGTGACGCACATCCGGCGTCGCAGGCGACATCGTAGTGTGTAAAGCATTTTTGATACGATTAACGAGCACAAAAGCGTTGTAATCGAATCATCGGTGTAGCGTCGGTCATTTCCATGAATTGGGAATGACCGATGTTTCGATGTTGTTCCTCGTTCCTGCGGCAGCACACATCGCTGTGTGTGAAGCCGCAGGAGCGAGGAACATCTCCTACCTGCGTCCCGGCTGCAATGCGGAAGGACGAAGGTGGGCGGGATGTTTACGTCCCGCTCATCTCCGCTCCTCCGCTTCTATTGGCCGCCTGCCGTGTGACGTCGCTATGACGCCGCACAACCCGCCCCCTTAATAAGGAGGCGGGTTGCCAGCCAGAGCGACGCCGCAAAGCAGGTGAGTGCATGTGAAGCTGCCGTAGCGATAATGTTCACTACGCCAGCTATCACCATGATATCGCAGCTGCCACGGGGGCGTGGACTATCGCGCACGGCAACGCAGCATCGGCTTGCGATGTCGTAGTGTGCAAAGTGCCCCTTATTAATAGACTTAAGCGAGCTTTACACGCTGCGACATCGCTAGCATTTGCTGGCGATGTCGAGCGTGATCGCACCCACCCCCGTCATACGGCCGATATGTGGGGATCGCTGCCGTAGCGAACATTATTGCTACAGCAGCGTCACACGCACATACCTGCTCTGCGACGTCGCTCTGGCCGGCGAACCGCCTCCTTTCTAAGGGAGCGGTTTGTGCGGTGTCACAGCGACGTCACACGGCAGGCGTCCAATAGAAGCGGAGGGGCGGAGATGAGTGGGACGTAAACATCCCGCCCACCTCCTTCCTTCCGCATTGCCGGTGGAGGCAGGTAAGGAGATGTTCGTCACTCCTGCGGTGTCACACACAGCGATGTGTGCTGCCCCAGGAACGAGGAACAACATTGCTAATAAGCAGAAAACGATTTTTTGTTTCAGGACGACCTCTCCGCCGCAAACAATTTTGACCGCTTTTGCGATCGTTTAAGGGCGCTCATAAGTGTCACACACTGCGATATCGTTAATGAAGCCGGATGTGCGTCACAAACACCGTGACCCCGAGGATAATTCATTAACGATATCGTAGCGTGTAAAGCCCACTTTAGACGACTAAGAGGCAACACACTGAGATTTGCCATATATATAATTTCATGTGAAAGGACTGGAGTGGTGTCTGTGAATCTCCAGCTCTATCGATTCGCTCCATCAGAATTTTGAAAATTGTTGCATTTGCTTGCATAAAATAAAAGGACTTAAGAGGGATTTTGGGGGGAATTGTTTTTACGGTGCACATTTTGTGGTAAAAATGACTATGCAATATGATTCTCCTCATCAGTACGATTACGGCGATACCCAACATGCCAGTTTTTTTCATTATTTTAGTAGTGAAAAATAATGTAGAAGTTTGCAAAAAAGTTGTTGTTTTTTTTCGCCATTTTCCAACACCCGCAACTTTTTCATTTTTCAGTCAATAGAGCTGTGTGTTGTTTTATTTTTTGTGTGTGAGACTTTTTTTTTTATTGATACAATTTTGGTATCGGTACGACTTTTTAATTGCTTGCTAAAGCATTTTTTTGTGGTATTGCAGCGACCAAAAAAAATTATTTTGGTGTTCTTGAATTTTTTCTTGTTTACAGTGTTTACTGATCGTGTTAGTTATTTTTATATTTTGATAGATTGGACTTTTCTGAACATGGTGATATCACACATGTGTATTATTATTTTTTATTATTATTATTATTATCTATTTTTAATGGTGGTGATTTGAACTTTTATGTTTTTTTCATCATATTTTTAAAACTTTATTAACTTTTCTCTGCTTTTAATTGTCCCCTTAGGGGACTATAATCTGTCTTCATCTGATCGTTTTCACTTTATACAGGAATTGTGTCCCTCCTGGTATATATATCCCATTCTGGGGGCCTCCTGGTGTATGTATGTATATATATATATATATATATATATATATATATATATATATATATATATATATCCCCTCCTGGGCACATTTTGGTATATATGTCCCCGTCCTGGTTTCTGCCCCCTTCCTGGTATTTATGTCCTCCCCTATATATGTCCCATCCTGGGGACCTCCTGGTATATATATATATATATATATATATATATATATCCCCCTCCTGGGCACATTCTGATATATATGTCCTCATCCTGGTTTCTGCCCCCTTTCTGGTGTATATGTCATTCTCCTGGTGTATATGTCCCATCTTGAGGACCTCCTGGCATATTTGTGTCCTGCAAAAAGAAAAAAAAAAGAAAAACATTTTACTCACCCTCCCTGACTCCCACGTCGCTCGGCCTCTTTGAGCTGCAATGCATTTTAGCTTGATGTGTGTCTTACCTGGGCCAAGGAGATCAGGAATGTAGAAGCTGTGGACAAGTAGCGCAATAGGCTCAATAGGGCCAAGCAGAAAAAGTACTAGACTGTTCTCAGTGGTCCAAGGTGTTGTTTCCAGGTGAAAGTAAATTTTGCATTTCATTTGGAAATCGCGGTCCCAGAGTCTGGTGGAAGAGTGGAGAGGCCACAATCCAAGCTGCTTGCGGTCTAGTGTGAAGCTTCCACAATCAGCGATGGTTTGGGGAGCCATGTCATCTGCTGATGTAACTCCACTGTGTTTTATCAAGACCAAAGTCAGCGCAGCCATCTACCAGGAAATTTTAGAGCACTTCATGCTTCCCTCTGCTGACAAGCTATTTGGAGATGGAAATTTAATTTTCCAACAGGACTTGGCACCTGTCCACACTGCCAAAAGTTCCAATACCTGGTTTAATAACCACTGTATCACTGTGCTTGATTGGCCAGCCTACTCGCCTGACCTAAACCCCATTGAGAATCTATGGGGTATTGTCAAGAGGAAGATGAGAGACACCAGACCGAACAATGCAGACGAGCTGAAGGCTGCTATCAAAGCAACCTGGGCTTCCATAACACCTCAGCAGTGCCACAGGCTGATCACCTCCATGCCACATTGCCGCATTGATGCAGTAATTCATGCAAAAGGAGCCGACCAAGTATTGAGGCATTTACTATACAGACTTTTCAGCAGGCGCCAACATTTCTGAGTTTAAAATCATTTTTTCAGTTGGTCTTATATAATATTCTAATTTTCTGAGATAATGACTTTTGGGTTTTTATTGGCTGTAAGCCATAATCATCAACATTAACAGAAATAAACATGTGAAATAGATCACTCTGTGTGTAATGACTCTATATAATATATAGGAATAGATCACTCTGTGTGTAATGATGCTATATAATATATAGAAATAGATCCCTTTGTGTGTAATGACTCTATATAATATATAGGATTAGATCCCTCTGTGTGTAATGACTCTATACAGTGTGTCCAATGGGGTCAGGTCAGGTGAGCGTGGAGGCCACTCCACACAGCCACCATACCCAATAACTTGTAGGAAGGTCTCCATGAGGTATCGCTTTACGTCCGCATGTTCTAATCATACCATTTTTGTATGCAAGGTGTCGATTCGTATTGAATTGATGATGCCCTACAATTTTTTAATTCACTTTTTTTCTCTTATCTCTTTCCGTTTTCGAGATAAAAATGCTAACTCCGTTGTTTTCCACCAGGTGGCGCTATAGGTGGTTTCATTGCGTACCACAATGATACTTTACTATACCTAGACACCACTTCTATGCCTATAGCTGCCGCCGTTCTCAAGTTAATGGCGGTGAACAGGATATGGGTGGACACACTGTATAATATATAGGAATAGATCCCTCTGTGTGTAATGACTATATACAATATATAGGAATAGATCCCTCTGTGTGTAATGACTCTATATAATATATAGGAATAGATCCCTCTGTGTGTAATGACTCTATATAATATATAGGAATAGATCACTCTGTGTGTAATGTCTCTATATAATATATAGGAATAGATCCCTCTGTGTGTAATGACTATATACAATATATAGGAATAGATCCCTCTGTGTGTAATGACTCTATATAATATATAGGAATAGATCCCTCTGTGTGTAATGACTCTATATAATATATAGGAATAGATCACTCTGTGTGTAATGTCTCTATATAATATATAGGAATAGATCCCTCTGTGTGTAATGACTCTATATAATATATAGGAATAGATCCCTCTGTGTGTAATGACTCTATATAATATATAGGAATAGATGCATCAATGTGTAATGACTCTATATAATATATAGGAATAGATCACTGTGTGTGTAATGACTCTATATAATATATAGGAATAGATCACTGTGTGTGTAATTACGCTATATAATATATAGGAATAGATCCCTCTGTGTGTAATGACTCTATATAATATATAGGAATAGATCCCTGTGTGTAATGACTCTATATAATATATAGGAATAGATCACTGTGTGTGTAATGACTCTATATAATATATAGGAATAGATCACTCTGTGTGTAATGACTCTATATAATATATAGGAATAGATCCCTCTGTGTGTAATGACTCTATATAATATATAGGAATAGATCCGTCTGTGTGTAATGACTCTATATAATATATAGGAATAGATGCATCAATGTGTAATGACTCTATATAATATATAGGAATAGATCCCTCTGTGTGTAATGACTCTATATAATATATAGGAATAGATCCCTCTGTGTGTAATAACTCTATATAATATATAGGAATAGATCCCTCTGTGTGTAATGACTCTATATAATATATAGAAATAGATCCCTGTGTGTAATGACTCTATATAATATATAGGAATAGATCACTGTGTGTGTAATGACTCTATATAATATATAGGAATAGATCACTGTGTGTGTAATGACTCTATATAATATATAGGAATAGATCCCTCTGTGTGTAATGACTCTATATAATATATAGGAATAGATCCGTCTGTGTGTAATGACTCTATATAATATATAGGAATAGATGCATCAATGTGTAATGACTCTATATAATATATAGGAATAGATCACTGTGTGTGTAATGACTCTATATAATATATAGGAATAGATCCCTTTGTGTGTAATGACTCTATATAATATATAGGAATAGATCCCTGTGTGTAATGACTCTATATAATATATAGGAATAGATCACTGTGTGTGTAATGACTCTATATAATATATAGGAATAGATCACTCTGTGTGTAATGACTCTATATAATATATAGGAATATATCCCTCTGTGTGTAATGACTCTATATAATATATAGGAATAGATCCCTCTGTGTGTAATGACTCTATATAATATATAGGAATAGATCCCTCTGTGTGTAATGACTATATAATATATAGGAATAGATCCCTCTGTGTGTAATGACTCTATATAATATATAGGAATAGATGCATCAATGTGTAATGACTCTATATAATATATAGGAATAGATCACTGTGTGTGTAATGACTCTATATAATATATAGGAATAGATCACTGTGTGTGTAATGACTCTATATAATATATAGGAATAGATCACTCTGTGTGTATTGACTCTATATAATATATAGGAATAGATCACTGTGTGTAATGACTCTATATAATATATAGGAATAGATCCCTGTGTGTAATGACTCTATATAATATATAGGAATAGATCACTGTGTGTGTAATGACAATATAATATAGGTGTTTCCCTTTTTGTATTGAATTACTGAAATAAATACATTTTTTGATGATATTCATAATTTATCGAGATGCACTTGTATTGTGTGTGTACTGAAATTCTCATGTGAAACATGATGTTGAATAACAGAGATATAAAGTAATTTCCAAAGAAACAGTGAAAAAATGTTTCTGACCTTCGGACAGATCAAAAGCATAATAAAACCCAAGTTGTAAAAGATAATTCAGTCTGTAAAATCTATGAGCAGTAAAAGTTTCAACAGAACATAAAGTCTGTCATTCCTTACAAAGTTGCTCAAAGTATGAAAAACGTCTTAGCAGGTGGACGATGACCAGAACTGAAGAAGACAACGATGGACACTCTATAGAACTCTGAGAATTCGTTTTAACATAAAGAGATGATTTACAAACGTAACTCTCAGAATTTTATGTAATGACATCAACCTCAGTCCGAGCTAATGACACATGCAGTCAATACGGAGAAAACCACTCTGGACTTTTCCCTGGTGGGACCTTGTGGACATCATTAAATGTAAGGGATCAGATTTCTCCACCATAAAGAGGGCCACAAAGCGGAAGCCGAAAAAAGGAAGGAGCTATATTATTTATCAATGATAGTGTGCGTCTGAGATCATTAGTGAACGCAGACTCCTGATGGGAGGGAGCGGGATGAAGGCCTTAGGGATTTTTCCATTCATTGATTACTTTTCCTCTCCGACTTCATTATCCAGTAAGGGAATATAGAGATAGTGTTGAAACAAGGTAAGGTACATGAGAATAAAGATATCATGTTCATATTATTTTCTAAGCCCATTACATACAGTATATAACAATCACCCAATAAACTTTGAGCAAAATCTGTTTCAATGATAAAGCTGGTTAGGAGAAAAGTTCAACCATTTCTCCATAAAAGCAAATATATAGGCAACTGTTTATGGCAGTCTGTGTTTTAGTAAAGAGTAAGGACGTCATTCAGACATCTGTGCACATCGGCATGATCTTGGACCAACCGCGGTTCTCCTGTCCCGAGCTCAACAGCCTCATAGGTATAATGGAATAATAAGAAATATAATGGTATCATCATTGCTTAGAATCTGGACAAAAACTTTTTTTTTGCTAAACATTCATGTAACTTTTGAATTGAGCAACAATTTTGTGACACTGAAGACCACGGGGAACATAACACCCTCAATCGCCGTTCAAGGGAACATAGCACCCCCATTCTGGACAAATAAATACCCCCTCTAATTAAGGCACAGACACAGACTAAGGGGTACTTCTCACATAGCGAGATCGCTGCTGAGTCACGGTTTTTGTGACGCACCAGTGACCTCATCAGCGATCTCGCTGTGTGTGACACTGAGCAGCGACCTGGCCCCTGCTGTGAGATCGCTGCTCGTTACACACTGCTTTGGTTAATTTTTTACTCATTGCTCTCCCACTGTGAAGCACACATCACTGTTTTTGACAGCGAGAGAGCAATGATCTGAATGTGCAGGGAGCCGGCTTCTGCGGACGCTGGTAACCAAGGTACACATCGGGTAACCAAGCAAAGGCTTTGCTTGGTTACCAGATATTTACCTTGGTTACCAGCGTCCGCAGCTGCTAGAAGCCGGCTGCCTGCTCCCTGCACACGTAGCCAAGGTACACATCGGGTAACTAAGCGAAGCGCTTTGTTTAGTAACCCGATGTGTACCATGGTTACGAAGCACAGCGTCGTTGCACTGGTCGCTGGTGGCTGATCTCTGATCGCTGTGGAGATCTGCCTGATTGACAGCTCACCAGAGACCATGTAGTGATGCTCCAGCGATCCCTGCCAGGTCAGATCGCTGGAGCGTTGCTAAGTGTGACGGATCCCTAACTCTTTGATGGTGGGAATTGGCAAAAGCTTTATTTAATATCACCGAATGTACTCCAATGATCAGCACTGTAGGACACCCAAAGCCCTTATAGCTGGTGGAAAACTCCCGATGAATTCACATTTACTGTTGTGACTTCACTTGCCAAACATCCGTAAAGTGAAAAACACTGTGTTAATATACATTACTCTTATCACATAGTTACAAAAATTATTATTTTTCTAAATATGAAAATGTATTATATCCATGGCATCTGAACAAATAACAATATGTAAAGGTAATAGCACCAAACATCTTGCATAATAAATCTCAACAGAGGAGGAAAAGAAGGACATCTTAATGGCTTGCTGTATGAATAAGGAGGAAGTGCATACTGCGCTCACCCTATTACCGTAGTAAACCGATGACAGTGATGAGCGGGCACTACCATGTTCAGGTGCTCGGTACCCATTACTAGTGATGAGCGGGCACTACCATGCTCGGGTGCTTAGTACTTGTAACTAGTGATGAGCGGGCACTACCATGCTCGGGTGCTTTGTACTTGTAACTAGTGATGAGCGGGCACTACCATGCTCAGGTGCTCGATACTTGTAACTAGTGATGAGCGGGCACTACCATGCTCGGGTGCTCTGTACTCGTAACTAGTGATGAGCGGGCACTACCATGCTCGGGTGCTTTGTACTTGTAACTAGTGATGAGCGGCCACTACCATGCTCCGGTGCTCAGTACTCGTAACTAGTGATGAGCGGGCACTACCATGCTCGGGTGCTTGGTACTTGTAACTAGTGATGAGCGGGCACTACCATGCTCGGGTGCTCTGTACTCGTAACTAGTGATGAGCGGGCACTACCATGCTCGGGTGCTCTGTACTCGTAACTAGTGATGAGCGGGCACTACCATGCTCGGGTGCTCTGTACTCGTAACTAGTGATGAGCGGGCACTACCATGCTCGGGTGCTTTGTACTTGTAACTAGTAATGAGCGGGCACTACCATGCTCAGGTGCTCGATACTTGTAACTAGTGATGAGCGGGCACTACCATGCTCGGGTGCTCAGTACTCGTAACTAGTGATGAGCGAGCACTACCATGCTTGGGTGCTCGGTACTCGTAACTAGTGATGAGCGAGCCCTACTGTGCTCGGGTGCTCAGTACTCGTAACTAGTGATGAGCGAGCCCTACTGTGCTCGGGTGCTCAGTACTCGTAACTAGTGATGAGCGGGCACTACCATGCTCGGGTGCTCAGTACTCGTAACTTATAATGAGCGAGCACTACCATGCTCGGGTGCTCGGTACTAGTAACTAGTGATGAGCGGGCACTACCATGCTCGGGTGCTTGGTACTTGTAACTAGTGATGAGTGAGCACTACCATGCTCGGGTGCTCAGTACTCGTAACTAGTGATGAGCGAGCACTACCATGCTCGGGTGCTTAGTACTCGGAACTAGTGATGAGCGAGCACTATCATGCTCGGGTGCTCAGTACTCGTAACTAGTGATGAGCGAGCACTACCATGCTCGGGTGCTTAGTACTCGGAACTAGTGATGAGCGAGCACTATCATGCTCGGGTGCTCAGTACTCGTAACTAGTGATGAGGGAGCACTACCATGCTAGGGTGCTCAGTACTCGTAACTAGTGATGAGGGAGCACTACCATGCTCGGGTGCTTAGTACTCGTAACTAGTGATGAGCGGGCACTACCATGCTTGGGTGCTCAATACTCGTAACTAGTGATGAGCGAGCTCTACCATGCTTGGGTGCTCAGTACTTGTAACTAGTGATGAGCGAGCCCTACTGTGCTCGGGTGCTCAGTACTCGTAACTAGTGATGAGCGAGCCCTACTGTGCTCGGGTGCTCGGTACTCGTAACTAGTGATGAGCGAGCCCTACTGTGCTCGGGTGCTCAGTACTTGTAACTAGTGATGAGCGAGCCCTACTGTGCTCGGGTGCTCGGTACTCGTAACTAGTGATGAGCGAGCCCTACTGTGCTCGGGTGCTCGGTACTTGTGAAGAGTAGTTGGATGATCACATAGGAACAGTTGAAGTACCAAGTATACTGAAAGTAAATGGCTAAAATCTTCCGGAAAAATGCAAGTTCCCTATTGACTTTCAATATACTCAGGTCCTCAAGTTGTGCCCATCCAAGCATTCAACTGCTCTAACAAGTGCCAAGCACCCGAGCACGGTAGTGTTCCCCCTTACCCCGACCACCTGACCCTAAGAACATCCCCCTTCCTATAACAACCTGCAGACTTAACCCCAGCTTCTCTGGTAAGAAATAGACAAAAGCCCATGATTCGCCATTAACCTAGCTCTTTTCTAACCCTTAACACCGCCTATGCAGTCAGTTGCAGATGTGGAACTATTCAGATGTTTTATGCCAAGAAACTTCATGTCATAGGGTCATAGGCCCAGGGACATAATGATCCTGGTAGCAGAAAATACGACTGCACCTGGGTCCATACAGGAGGGGTCTCACTGGTAGCTATTTCAGCTGGATGTGTATCCGAGGACAACTATTCTACTGGAATATATTGGGTTGCATAGACCTGCTGGGTCCCTGCACAGCAATACACGCTGCCAGTCAATTAGAGTCTGGAGGCTGACGTCAGTAGGTAAATGACTGGTGGCGCATGGCAGTAAGGTATTGTGCTGCATGTCGCTTGTATGCTGAAATCAGCTGGTTTCTGCTCCCGCTATATAAGAAGATGCTGCACATCATGGGAGCGTGAGAAGGTGAGTAAAATAATTTAATTTTTTTCCATTTGTTGAAAAGAGCCACAGAACAGGGACAGTATTACTTGAAGAAGCCCAGGATTGGGCACATTTTACAGGATAGGGCACTTACAATACTGGAAAATGGGGGGTATTTTACCAAGATGAGGGACATATATTACTAGAAGGGGCTCAGGATGTGGGGCATTATACCAGGAGAAGGGACATATATTAGTGGAAAAGGGCCAAGATGGGGGGAAGAATACTAGAATGGGGACATAAATTACTGGAAGAGGCTTATTATGGGTGGCATTATACCAGCAAAAGGGAGACATTATATCAGGAAGGGGTCCAAGATGAAGACATACCAGTATGGGGGAAAGTATTACTGGAATGGGTCTAGGATAGGGGACATTGCCAAGAAAATGCCCAACATGGAGAAAGTTATACTTGGAAGAGGCCCAGCATGGGGGACATTATTACAGGAAGCGGCCAGGATGGGAAATATTGTTACAGGAAGGGGCCAGGATGGGGGACATTATTACAGGAAGCAGCCAGGATGGGAGACATTATTACAGGAAGGGGACAGAATGGGGGACATTATTGCAGAAAGGGGCCAGGACGGGGGGCATTATTACAGGAAGGGGCCAGGATGGGAGACATTATTACAGGAAGGGGACAAAATGGGGGACATTATTACAGGAAGCGGCCAGGATCAGAGACAGTATTACAGGAAGCAGTCAAGATGGGAGACATTATTACTGGAAGGGACCAGGATGGGGGGCATTATTACAGGAAGCGGCCAGGGTGAGGGCCATTATTAAAGTGACAGGCCAGGATATGGGACATTATTACAGGAAGTGGCCAGGATGGGAGACATTATTACCGGAAGGGATCAGCATGGACATTATTGCAGGAAGGGGCCAGGATGGGGGACATTATTACAGGAAGCGATCAGGATTATTATTATTATTTATTTATAGAGCACCATTAATTCCATGGTGCTGTACATGAGAAGGGGGTTACATACAAAATACATATATAAGTTACAGTAGACAGACTAGTACAGAGGGAAGAGGGCCCTACCCTTGCGGGCTTACATTCTATAGGATTATGGGGAGGAGACAATAGGTGGGGTGTAGGTCAGGCGGCAGCTCCGCACGGTGGTCGGGCGGCAGCTCCGCACGGTGGTCGGGCGGCAGCGAGTTCATTGTAGATTGTAGGCATTTCTGAACAGGTGGGTTTTCAGGTTCAGGATGGGGGACATTATTACAGGAAGGACACAGGATGCGGACATTATTACAGAAAGGGGCCAGGATGGGGGACATTATTACAGGAAGCAGTCAGGATGGGGGACATTATTACAGAAAGAGGCCAGGATGGGGGACATTATTGCAGGTAGGGGCCAGGATGGTGGACATTATTACAGGAAGGACACAGGATGCGGACATTATTACAGAAAGGGGCCAGGATGGGGGACATTATTACAGGAAGCAGTCAGGATGGGGGACATTATTACAGAAAGAGGCCAGGATGGGGGACATTATTGCAGGTAGGGGCCAGGATGGTGGACATTATTACAGAAAGGGGCCAGGATGGGGAACATAAGGGGGTGAACACCTATGTATTCACAGCATCTGGAATGCTATAATGGCTCATTTATCTGACAAATATGTAGGAGGGCTCAGGTCCAAATTTTCCATTGGGGCCCAACAGATTCTAGTTATGCCACTGCATAGACTTTTTATATTATCAGTCTTGAGGTCTTTGCAAGAAGTACTAATGAACAGTTCATGAAACATCCAATATTGGACCAGACCGCTGCTCATCTAATTGGTAGTGAAAGATTGTCTTGAGGGTTCATAGAGGTGTGTATTGATTACAGAGGAAAAGATTACATCTCAGTGATGCGGTTAATAATGCCGCTACCTTACATCTTCAGGGAACTTTGTTTTCTGCACAAACCCACTGCGGCAGCCACAAAAATCTAATTTTGGCGGTTTGAATTTTTTTTTTCCATTATCCTATTTACCAATCGGTTTTATATTTTGATAGATTGGATTGAATTTGATAGATTGGATTTCTGAATGCAGCAATACCAGGATGTTTTTTTTTATTGTTTTATTTACATTGAGGCAAAAGAAGTGGTGATTTAAACTTTTGTGGTTTTTGGGGTTTTTTTTCATATTTTTAAAACCTTTTTTATCACTTTTCATTGTTTTTATTAGTCCTCTTAGGGGAATTAAAGCTACGATCAGCAAATTGATTCTGCTGTACAGAGCAGGGCACGAGCATCAGCAGAAATCACGGTCTCCTATGAATGTTACTCGCAGCCAGCGTTCACAGGGGGATCGTAATGACAAACACAGGGGTCATCAACATTACTCCAGCTGTCATTACAACACATCGGTGCCCGTTGATCACATCACAGGGCCGCCGATTGGAGCAGGGAATGACTCGCTCCCAACCGGGATGTGTTAAATCCTGCTGTCAGAGATTGACAGCAAGATTTAACTGGTTACCAACCAAGGGCGGATCTCTAATCCACCCACACCTGTTACAGGCACATGATGGCTGATCAGACCAGCAGACATGTGCAGGGAAAGATGCGGGCTCAGGATGCGAGCCCACATCAAAGGCAGGGACATGACCTTGGAGGTATCAGTATGTCCAAGATCATGAAGGGGTTAAAATGTGGCAGAAATATGATAGTTATTCATACTATTGGTAAATCTAGTGCATCCTTAGAATGTCAAGTCCAAGGGCCTCAAAATTGGCCGAGTAAATGGGCCAAACACAGGCTTGCTAATTTGCTAGAGGAACATTGAATGGCCTATATACTGTATCTCCCTATGCTGGCTGTGCACGCTACACAAAAAGAGTCATTACCCCTGAGACACTCGTCGGAGGCCACTCATCCAGCCAAATCATACCTTTTGTTGTGCATTGAGGAGGGGGCAAGCATCCCAAATTACATATCTGCAAACAGAGTGCCTGGTTTGGTTTTTATCCTAAGTCATGTCTCATGGCTCATTAAAATATTGACTTTTAGGATTGCTACTTCCAATAGGCAGCAAAAGAGTTTCTGTCCTCTTCCACTCCGAAGAGACTATTTTCATATTCAATTTTCCAGAGGAGCATTGCATGGCTTATAAGTCTCATTATGCCACCTTGGAACTTTCCACAAGGAGAGCTGTTTCCCCTTAAATCTGCATCAAAAGCCTCTTATCCATCAAAATCAGAGCTCTTGCTGTGCACTGAGAAGGGGCAAATACCCCAAAACATGCATCTGCAAATAGAGTGGCAAAGCTTGGTAAAGAGTTGATATTGACTGGTAGGATTGCTACTTCTAATAGGTTGCAATAGAGTTCAAATCCTTCTCTTTTCAAAGAGAATTTGCAAATATAGTTTTGCAGAGGAGCATTGCATGTCCTATAAGTCTCCTTACTCCAGCTTGACACTGTCTACAAGAGAAACTTTAGAACGTTTGCTACAATATATAAAGTATAGGTAAAAAACTTGGACTAATACATTGATAACATATCCCATAGGTTACAATGGGATTGTTCACATTCATCTGGCACATCACTTGTCCTAGACAATTGAACTGGTGACAATTGATGCCATTTTGACATCAATTGTCAACAATTGAGGCCAAAAAAACGATACTTATGGGTCGTAAGTATGGAAACTGACCTTAAATGGAACCAACCACCAGGTTTTTGCCCAATAAACTAGAGGCAGTGCCATAATGGCGCTAGGATGCTGATTAAAATGATACTTTTAGTTGAGAAACCTGAGGCTTGATTGAGGAATAATCCTTGTTCAAATCTTCAGAAATTACGTAATTTGTGCAGTTGCTTGAGCATTGGGGTCCTCTGTGACGATTCCTCCTCCTGCCTTGCCTCCTTTTCTTTATTTAAATCTCGCGCTACCATTACGGCTGTTGGTTGCGCATGCGCATTGCTGTTGTTTTCATTAAAATGGTGCTGGAATTAGCGCATGCATATACTATGATCTCCGGTGCCATTTTATTGAAGACACTGTGGAGCTGAATATAAGTGGTTGCGGCTCATGCACAGATTTAATTTTTTATCAGCACATGCGCCGCCGCTGCTCATAGTCCTCTTTACAGTGTCTTCAATAACATGGAGCTGGAGATTGTGGTACGCGCATGCGCTAATTCGGTGCTATTATATTGAAGACTTCACAATAGCAATGCGCATGTGCTGCCAACAGCGGTAATTGCGGCTGCCTGAAATATACATAAAGAAAACGAGGCAAGGGAGGAGAAGGAATCAACACAGAGGGACCCAACCAACAAAGCCCTGCCCCGTTGCTCATAGTCATCTCTACAGTGTCCTCAGTAAAGTGGCATCAGAGATCACAGTACGCGCATGCCCTGATTTGGTACCATTTTATTGAAGACATCACAATAACAATGAGCATGCGCCGCCAATAGCGGTAATTGCAGCTGCATGAAAAATAAATAAAGAAAAGGAGGCAAGGCCGGAGGAGGAATCATCACCGAGGACCCGACCCACAAAATCCCGTCCCGATGCTCAAGCCACTGCACCAATTACCGCTACATCAGTTTTGAAGATCTAGCCTCGGATCTCTCAACTAAAGGTATCATTTTAATAAGCATCCTAGCAACATTATTAGGGACCCTAGGAACCCTTTAAAAGTTAAGCTATGTCAGTTAAATCCATTGAGTTTGATTTACTAACATTTTGAACAAGTTTTTCTGTGTATAACAATGGGGCACATGGGCACTGGGAGAGATTATATTTTTTCCATTGCTTTTTTTATATAATATATATTATTGCTAAAAATAAATTATACACTTTATATTGCTTTATAGATGTATTTAATGCAATAAAACATGCACATTTGTAAAGGAAAGCTTGTGTCCGGCATTGCCATGTGATACTGAAAACTGAGATACATTAGATGATTATAAAGTATTGAAGCACGCCATGGGCTATTTTGAGTGTTTGGCGTACTCAAGTTTATGGTTGGAAAGCTCTCAATTGAGAGGCTACATTACAATCATACAATTAAACGCTTTCTTGGGCACATTACCCATTTCAGAACACATTTGTGCAGAAACCGATAGACTGATGTTGCAGTAATGGTGGAAAGTATTGGAGATTGGGAGATGTTAGACAGCTCAGATTGGCAGGAAATGTAAAACTATTTAAGGAAAATAAAATAATTGTGTTAGCCAGAATATAATCCCAGTTGATTTCTATTTATGACAGTTTAGGGTATTTTTATGACCATACTTGGTTGCTTTATGTGGTTGGGTAAGAACAATCAGCAAAGATAAGTAATTGCTAATAATCTCCTCTGCTATCCTGACTTCCATGCTACTACTAGCATTTATTTCCAACCTCATTCCAGTTTATCTACTCTCTACTATTAACCATGTTCCTGCTGAAAGTTCCTGATTGCATATGTATCTGATAATTATTGTATTCCTGCTACATGTTCATGATTGAACAGCTGCAAGTTCCTGATTGCATGTGTCTCTACTATTAGCCATGTCCCTGCTGCAAATTCCTCATTGAATATGTCTCTGCTATTAACCATGCCCCTGCTGAAAGTTCCTGATTGCATATGTATCTTCTAATTAGTGTATTCCTGCTACAAGTTCCTGATTCAACAGCTGCAAGTTCCTGATCACATGTGTCTCTACTATTAACCATGTCCCTGCTGAAAGTTCCTGATTGCATATGTACCTGCTAATTATTGTATTCCTGCTACATGTTCCTGATTGCATATGTCTCTACTACTAACATGTCCCTGCTGCAAGTTCCTGAGTGCATATGTCTCTACTATTAACCATATCCCTGCTGCAAGTTCCTGATTGCATATGTCTCTACTATTAACCATATCCCTGCTGCAAGTTCCTGATTGCATATGCCTCTACTATTAACCATGTCCCTGCTGTAAGTTCCTGATTGCATATGTCTCTACTATTAACCATGTCTGTGCTGCAAGTTCCTGATTGCATATGCTTTGCTATTTATTGTATTCCTGCTACATGTTCCTAATTGGACAGCTGTCTGTTAGTAACCATATCCCTGCTGCAAGTTCCTGATAGCATGTGTCTCTACTATTAACCATTTCCCTGCTCCAAGTTCCTGAGTGCATATGTCTCTACTATTAACTTTGTCCCTGCTTCAAGATCCTGATTGCATATGTCTCTTCTATTAACTATGTCTCTGCTGCAAGTTTCTGATTGCATATTTTTCAACTATAAACCTTGTCCCTGCTGAAAGTTCCAGACTACATGTACTTTGACTTCCAGCAGCATTGGGTGCTTCGAGCTATGCTTTCCCATCTGATGTCTAGCATACACTGCTTTTCTGGTTCTCACTGATTCATGTGCTGTCCTTTCCACTGCATTATCACCTCCAGTCCATGCTGCTCACACAAACATACAGCTTACAGAATTCACCTCATCAGGTGAACCCATGACAAATATGAATTTTATTCATGCCGATTTTCTTCTTTTACAGACTGGATAAGTACAAGTCGACTGAGAGAACTCGTATGTTATGGAGTCCGAGACCTTGGAGCAGAATAATAGTCCTCGCTCTTTGGAGAAGTTGCTAAATAGTGTTAGTTGCAGTGGCATAAGGATTGTCAAATAGGATTGACAAATCCAGGGTAAAGGGATCTCAGCGGACACTTTGGTTACTTGGCACAAATGTCGGATCTGTATCCATCTCTTGGACAAAATTCCTGATCATTCTACTTTCAAATGATCCTACCACCAGTTCTAACCAATGATTCTCCAGTCTTGATAGTTCACAAAGGATACATTTATTTACTAAAGTGGAAGAAGAGATGACAGCTCTTCTTATGTGGCCCCCAATTTGGCTGTCCAGAAATAGCTAAATAAAGCCACTAGGGGATGAAGCGACACGGCACTTTCAAAGTGCAACTACAATGTTGAGGTTCGTCTGGGGTCAGACTCCTGCAAGTGGGACATCTGCCAGCACCGTGCCCCAATGTAACCCTTTATATTGTGAAGTCTTATCAAAACCAGGAAAAAAAGCTGCATTAGACTAGAGTCAGCAAGCAGGATTGCAATGGAAAGCGACTAACTAAAACCATAACTATGACGCCTGGAGGTAACATAAAGCAATGCTGAGTGTCAAACATTCTATCAAAATTTCGGACAGAACAGTTCAAAGGAATTACAACAGAATGGGTTCAAAGGAGGCAAACAGTGAAAAAACTGAGGCAAAAAAAGGATTGAGACATTGGAATTCTAGTAGGGTGCCAATTAAGGAGTGCAAGGTGATGGCAACGTACTAAAGGAAGTAAACAAAAACCAGGGAACTGGTGGCACTACTGGCAACTACTATTCGCAGGAGGAAGACAGTAAGGAATGGTAGAGTGAGGTGAGTAACAAATGTGCTCCCTTAACCTGTAGAGGGCTAACATTTAACATTTCTACCATTGGAACCCTATGGAGCTCGAAATTCCTGGGACTTCTAGTGTTAAAGGGGTTGTCCACTACTAGGACAACCCCTTCTCATTCCAAAGGTAAAATAATAAAGCCTATACACACCTGCCATACCTATGCTGTGCTCACGTGGAGTTGTGACGTCATACGAGAAATGCATCCATGAAGGATGGTACGGATTACAGGCAGTGGGAGCTCCACATGCCTTCACCAGAGAGAGTTAGTGTATGTAGGTCTTCGAGCAGGGTGTGTGACGCTTACCATTATCTTTAGGATGGTCTTCATTACCCCGCAGCCAGTCTCTGTTGTAGACTCAGTAGACAAACACATGACACTGGATTTCTCTTGGCAAACCAAACCTGAACAGTTTATTGTTCTTTTCACCACTATGACAGACATGACCTCACTGCTACGGTTCTGCTGGTGTTTTATATGGGGTACTCTCTCTTGACCTGTCCCCACTATTTTGGAACTTGTCCGCAATCTGCTGGGCCTGTGCCTTAGTTCCCCCACTCTTATTCTCACCATTATCTGCTTCTGAGCACTGTTTGCTGTCTAGTCGGAAGAATTCCCTGGGCCCATCGGGGTGAGTTGTAGGCTCTGGACCTGTGGAAGGTGACTTCAGGGTTACCTGACTGACCCTTACTCCATACCGTGTCTTTAGTCCTAGAACCCTTCTGCAGAACTAACGTCTCACAAGGTCGGCCTCTCTAACCAACTCCCAATTCCTCCTCCTTCTATCTTACCTAACATCTAATCTAATGCGGCTTTTACCCAGCCGCTAGGTGGCGCTGGCCAGTACCTGGTCCCGGCTCTGCTGCACCAAGGACCCGTGCTTCCAAGCAGCAGCAATAACTTTACCACATACATTAACAGCACACTTGGTACCTAAAACATGTTACTTTTACAACATAGATAATAAGTATAAAACAGTAGAGAGGGGTAAGCGACCATCTCCTACATCCAATCAGCCTTGGCTTAGGACCAAATGAACAATCAACAGGAAGTGACCACAGCCACAGAGCTCACTTCCTGTTGATTAACTTGTTTGGTCTAAAGGCGAGAAGAAGGAAGCCAGTGCTTATTGGATGCAGGACTTGTGTGACGTCACAACCACATGTGAGCCCTGGGACCACAATCCTGGATAGAGCTAGAAGGGCACCGGTACGGGAGGTGAGTATAGGTTCCATTATTTTACCTGGGGAAAAAAGAGGAATTGGAAGGTGTTGTCCTAGTAGTTGACAACCTCTTTAAGAAACCTCTCTTCCAAAAGGTTTAAAAACTAAAATTAGTCAATAATAAAAATAGACTTCATAACTGTTGATGCCGGGACATTTATATTTTAGCGTCTACATAAAAATTATGTTTAGAATATTTTATTTTCCTGCTTTGATCTTCTGTTTTAATATGTCCATAAAACACTACTCTGCAATTCCTCTTCTCCCGTTATTCGGATCAATATGCACATTGACCTTTCTGTTGAATGAAACTAGCTTCAGCCCATGCACCAACAAATTCATTAATGAGCTCTCCGTAATGCCAGCTAATGTCTGTCTCTATTACTGTGTTTCCTATATCATCTATTTTATTTTATTTTTGTCACCATAAAGCAAGGAGGTGAGAAGGACTGCAGTCCGACACTTAAAGTTAGCCTATAAGTGGCCGGTGGGAAGGACCTCAACTCCAGTCACTTCCAAGCCTGCTTAAGAAAGGCTCATCCTCATAGAGGACAGGGTGGAGAGGGGATTGGCTGGAGGCCTAGGGCACAGCACTGATTGGATCTTCTCAGTGGTGATTTAAATTTTATTCTCTGAAATTCCCACATGTGAAGCTGGAGAAGTGAAGCAAAGAGAATGACAGTCATATTACCGGCTGCCTGACGGGACAAGGAACACCTCATTTTATAAAAAAAATATTAAAAAAAAATAAAGGGGCTTTTTACTTATCCAAATGAGGATTTTTCATATGCATTTATCAACCTGCAGGACGTTACAGAATTAAAGAGATCATCTGAAAGTCTCAAGTAGGGCATTGTATCCGCACCAGAAGCCAATAATGCTGAGGTCCACAGTGATTCCAGGTAAGATCCCTCATTCTTTTCAGAAGACTACCGTACTTAGATTGCAGAACACTTGCAGCTGGTAATGATGATTTTGCTGGGCTCAGACAGTCATGCAGAGGTAAGGTAAGGAGAGGCCAGGACGCGGGGATTAGAGGAAAGAGAGACAGGCTTAAGGAAAACAGACAAAATCACTTGAGCCTTATTCAAGAGGTGAGAACAAAAACACAACAGAGACAGGATGGAAACCGACACATAAGCATAAAAAGTGATATATAAAGGCGGAATAAAACTCACTGGAATTGAACACTGCGCATATAGGAAGATACAGAGTGCATAAATATTCAAATCTATAATATATATAATGTATAAATAACAGAATCTATACTATATACATAATATATAAATAATCTAATCTATACTATATACAATCTGTATGAATAATGGAATCTATACTATGTACAATGTGTATAAGGAACAGAATCTATACTATATATATGGTGTATAAATAATTGAATCTATACAAAGTGTATAAATAGAACTTGTACTATATACGTAGTGCATAATAACAAGATCTATACTATATACATAGTGTATAAGTAACAGAAGCTATATTATATATATGGTGTATAAATAATGGAATCTATACTTATACGTAGTGCATAATAATAAAATTTATACTATATACATAGTGTATAAATTACATAATCTATACAATATACGGTACATAGTGTATAAGTAAAAGAGTCTATACTATGTACATAGTGTATATGGAACAAAATCTATACTATATACATAGTGTATAAATAATAGAATCTATTCTATATACATAGTGTATAAGTAACAGATTCTATACTATATACCGTACATAGTGTATAAATAATAGACTGTATACTATATACATGGTATATAAATTATGCAATTTATACTATATACATAGTGTATAAATAATAGAATCTATTCTATATACAGTGTATAAGTAACAGATTCTATACTATATACCGTACATAGTGTATAAATAATAGACTGTATACTACATACATAGTATATAAATTATGGAATCTATACTATCTGCATAGTGTATAAATTATGGAATCTACTATATACATGATGCATTAATAATATAATCTATACTATATACATAGTGTATAAATAATAGGATCTATTCTATATACATAGTGTATAAGTAACAGATTCTATACTATATACCGTACATAGTGTATAAATAATAGACTGTATACTATATACATGGTATATAAATTATGGAATCTATACTATATACATAGTGTATAAATAATAGAATCTATTCTATATACATGATGTATTAATAATATAATCTATACTATATACATAGTGTGTAAATAATAGGATCTATACTATATACATAGTGTATAAATAATGGAATCTATACTATATACATGGTGTATAAGTAACAGATTCTATACTATATACCGTACATAGTGTATAAATAATAGACTGTATACTATATACATGGTATATAAATTATGGAATCTATACTATATACATAGTGTATAAATAATAGAATCTATTCTATATACATGATGTATTAATAATATAATCTATACTATATACATAGTGTGTAAATAATAGGATCTATACTATATACATAGTGTATAAATAATGGAATCTATACTATATACATGGTGTATAAGTAACAGATTCTATACTATATACCGTACATAGTGTATAAATAATAGACTGTATACTATATACATGGGATATAAATTATGGAATCTATACTATATACATAGTGTATAAATAATAGAATCTATTCTATATACATAGTGTATAAGTAACAGATTCTATACTATATACCGTACATAGTGTATAAATAATAGACTGTATACTATATACATGGTATATAAATTATGCAATTTATACTATATACATAGTGTATAAATAATAGAATCTATTCTATATACAGTGTATAAGTAACAGATTCTATACTATATACCGTACATAGTGTATAAATAATAGACTGTATACTACATACATAGTATATAAATTATGGAATCTATACTATCTGCATAGTGTATAAATTATGGAATCTACTATATACATGATGCATTAATAATATAATCTATACTATATACATAGTGTATAAATAATAGGATCTATTCTATATACATAGTGTATAAGTAACAGATTCTATACTATATACCGTACATAGTGTATAAATAATAGACTGTATACTATATACATGGTATATAAATTATGGAATCTATACTATATACATAGTGTATAAATAATAGAATCTATTCTATATACATGATGTATTAATAATATAATCTATACTATATACATAGTGTGTAAATAATAGGATCTATACTATATACATAGTGTATAAATAATGGAATCTATACTATATACATGGTGTATAAGTAACAGATTCTATACTATATACCGTACATAGTGTATAAATAATAGACTGTATACTATATACATGGTATATAAATTATGGAATCTATACTATATACATAGTGTATAAATAATAGAATCTATTCTATATACATGATGTATTAATAATATAATCTATACTATATACATAGTGTGTAAATAATAGGATCTATACTATATACATAGTGTATAAATAATGGAATCTATACTATATACATGGTGTATAAGTAACAGATTCTATACTATATACCGTACATAGTGTATAAATAATAGACTGTATACTATATACATGGGATATAAATTATGGAATCTATACTATATACATAGTGTATAAATAATAGAATCTATTCTATATACATGATGTATTAATAATATAATCTATACTATATACATAGTGTGTAAATAATAGGATCTATACTATATACATAGTGTATAAATAATGGAATCTATACTATATACATGGTGTATAAATAATATAATCTTTACTATATACATGGTGTATAAATAATATAATCCATACTATATACATAGTGTGTAAATAAAAGGATCTATACTATATAGATAGTGTATAAATAACAAAATCTATACTATATACATATCATATAAATAATAGGATCCGGTGTGTAAACACTTGTGTATTTGTGACATTCATATGCTCAGTGCTGTACTTTACTGCATTTCTTTTATCATACAGCTGCAGTTATTAAAACTCCTAAACTGTTATTGTACTGTGATGCTGGGTGCACATGTTGCGTTTTTATCACGTTTTGTGATGCGGTTTTTGAGTGCAGATTTGTCACAAAACCTGAAGGGATTTCTGATGCCAGTAAAGTCAACGACATTCCTGAAGTCTTATATTGAGTATTTTCTCCTTGCAGATTTATATCTGCAGCATGTCAATTTTTGCAGTATTTGTGATACAGATATCACCCATTCCAATGAGTGGGAAAAATTATTTGCACCAAAAACTGCATAAAAAATGCGCCTTTTTTGTCCATTTTTCTTGCCAACAGGTGCAGAAATGGTGGACACTTCTGCACCAAATACTAAACAATGTGAACAGTAGTTATACAGGCTATGAGGATGTATCTCCATCCATGCTACCTTGATATACAGAAGGACTACAGTATTAACCCTGTATGTGCCATAAACGTTCTCAATGATTATTGTTTTTAATATTGCTTATTTACAAATATATTCAAACTGTTCAGCATTATATTAACCAATATTTGTCAACAACTGTTTCTTTTTGAATGTATAGGCTAAACACGATGTATCATCCATTTCACACATGAAACATCTAATTAAAACTAATATCTTGCGGAGATTTTTGCTGTTACTTATGTCAATTCTCGAAAGGCTGAAATCTAAATAAATGATCCCATTTAACTAATCAGGAAAAGCATCTGCACACTTTATTGTTTGCACGATGTGCGGAAGAGATTTGACATGAAACAGTTAACGAGCCTGAAAATGAGGATAAATTCCGTCAATGAATTCATGAAATGTTCCAATTAATTTGTGATTTTCCTTTTGTATCCAAAATGAATCCGTAGCAGGAAATTATCTGTATTTGGGAACATTTCTAATCAATGTTTAGTACAAAATAAGTCAACAGAGGTGAGCACTGATTACTTGTATGGTAGGGAAGACAGCGATGTGTTCATACTGTATAATAATAGAAATAGCAGTACAGTATAATAATAGTATTATTATTAGCACCAATATATTCCTCTGTGCAAAAAAAGATATTGGTAATTTCAGGATCTTTTCATGGCTCTGTCATTGGACAGCTCTATATAAAAGGTTTATAGCCATACTGCTCCTGTCATTTAGCCCTTCTACCTTTATCAACAGCTCCCCCACACATGATGTCCCCACTGCCCCCACATAATACAATTCCCCTACAGCTCACCCAACAGTTTGATGCAACACTGACCTTCTACACACAGTATGATGCCCCCCACAGCCTTTCAAACAGTATGATCCACCCACAGCCCACCAACACAGTAAGATTGCCCTCATAGCCATCCCACACATACAGCATGATATCCCCACAGCTCCCCTCAACAGTATGATCCAACATAACCCTTCTACACACACAATATGATGCCCCCCACAGCCTCTCAAATAGTCCAACAGAGTATGATCCGCCCTCATAGCCGTCCCACATACACATCATGATATCCACACAGCTCCCCCACACATGATGTCCCCACTGCCCCCACATAATACAATTCCCCTACAGCTCCCCCAACAGTTTGATCCAACACAGCCCTTCAACACATACTATGATGCCCCCCACAGCCTTTCAAACAGTATGATCCGCCCACAGCCCACCAACACAGTATAATTGCCCTCACAGCCTTCCCACACACACAGCATGATATCCCAACAGCTCCCCTCAACAGTATGATCCAACATAACCCTTCTACATACACAATATGATGCACCCCACAGCCTCTCAAATAGTCCAGCAGAGTATGATCCGCCCTCATAGCCGTCCCACATACACATCATGATATCCACACAGCTCCCCCACACATGATGTCCCCACTGCCCCCACATACTACAATTCCCCTACAGCTACCCCAACACTTTGATCCAACACAGCCCTTCAACACATACTATCAACAGTATGATCCGCCCACACCCCACCAACACAGTATGATTGCCCTCATAGCCTTCCCACACACACAGCATGATATACCCACAGCTCCCCTCAACAGTATGATCCAACACAACCCTTCTAAACACACAGTATGATGACCCCCACGGCCTCTCAAACAGTCCAGCAACACAGTATGATCCGCCCTCATAGTCATCCCACACACAGCCTGATATCCCCCACAGCTCCCTTGAGTAGTGTGATCTTCACCACTGTCTGATGGCCCCAACAGCCCCTCACACAGTATAATGGCAATGACAGCTCTCCTAATATTATGATGGTCTCCAAAGAGTATCTTCCACAGCCCCCACACACAGCATGATATACCTACAACTGCCTTGACAGTTTCATCCTCCACATCTTTCTTACACACAGTATGATGGCCCCAACAGCCCCCAAACAGTATGATACCCCACATCCGCCCAATAAAGTATGATGGCCCTCACAGCCTTCTCACACACAGTATGATGTACCCAACAGCCTCTTAAATTGTACAATCCATCCCAAGCCCCCAACACATTATGATTGCCCTCACAGCTCTCCCACATGAAGTATAATAACCCCACAGTTTCCTCAAACAGTATCATCCCCCACAGCCAACCACTCACTGTAGTATGATCCCGACAGAAACTGTATAATAGCCCCCAAAGCCAAACAAAACTGTATGGTGGCCTCTATATCTCCCCCAACAGTATTATCCTCAACTCCCCAACAGTCACAAACACAGAGTATGAGGTAGATGCCCCAACAGTATGATCCCCCACAACTGTCCCACACAATATGATGGTCCCCACAGCCCCCAAAAGAGCATGATACCAAACAGCTGCTAAATACAGTATGATGGCTCTCAAAGCTCCTTCAAAGAGCATGATCACTCTACAGATCCCAAACACAGTACAATGGCATCATTCACAGCCCTCCCACACATAGTATGAAGCCCCCCACAGCCACTCAACTAGTATAATCTATCCACAGTCCCCTAACACAGTATGACTTCCCTCATAGCTCTCCCACACCCAGTATAATAACCCCACAGTTCCCTGAAACAGTAAGATCCCCTACAGCTTACCCCTCTTACTGTGTTATAGCCCTGACAGCCCCTAGCACAGTACAATAGCCCCAAAGCCACCCTAACAGTATTATGACCTTTATATCTCAGCCCCTAACATTGTATAATAACTCCTAAATCAACCCAAACAGTATGGTGGCTTCTATATCTCCCCCAACAGTATTATCCCCAACAGTCACAAACACACAGTATGAGGTTTGATGCCCCAACAGTATGATCCCGCACAGCCCTCCCACACAATATGATGGTGCACACAGCCCCGAAAAGAGCATGATACCCCAAAGCTGCTAAATACTGCATGATGGCTCCCACAGCCCTGCCACACTCAGTATGATGGTCCTCACAGCCCCTCCAAAGAGCATGATTACACCACAGATCCCCAACACAATTCAATGGCCCTCACAGTCCTCCCACACACATAGTATAATGGTCCCCACAGCCCCTTCAAAGTGCATGATCACCCCAACAGTCCTTCCACACATAGTATGATGGTCCCCACAGCCCCTTCAAAGAGCATGATCACCCCACAGATCCCCAACACAGTACAGAGGCCTTCATAGCCCTACCACACTCAGTATGATGGTCCTCACAGCCCCTCTAAAGAGCATGATCACCCACAGATCCCCAACACAGTACAATGGCCTTCACAGCCCTCCCACACACAGTATGATGATCTCCACAGCCCCTCCAAAGAGCATGATCACTTACAGATCCCCAACACAGTACAATGGCCTTCACAGCCCTCCCACACACAGTATGATGATCTCCACAGCCCCTCCAAAGAGCATGATCACCCACAGATCCCCAACACAGTACAATGGCCTTCACAGCCCTCTCACACACAGTATGATGATCTCCACAGCCCCTCCAAAGAGCATGATCACCCACAGATCCCCAACACAGTACAATGGCCTTCACAGCCCTCCCACACACAGTATGATGATCTCCACAGCCCCTCCAAAGAGCATGATCACCCACAGATCCCCAACACAGTACAATGGCCTTCACTGCCCTCTCACACACAGTATGATGATCTCCACAGCCCCTCCAAAGAGCATGATCACCCACAGATCCCCAACACAGTACAATGGCCTTCACAGCCCTCCCACACACAGTATGATGATCTCCACAGCCCCTCCAAAGAGCATGATCACCCACAGATCCCCAACACAGTACAATGGCCTTCACTGCCCTCTGTCACTTGACATCAAGAATGGGAAGACGCTGCTGTAGCATGGGGGACAATTGGGTCAGTACAAAGTCATGGGACTAGAGTAATGATGCAAATGTGAACATAGCATAACAAAAAAAAAAAATCAGCTACTATTAGCATGCTTCTTTTTTGTTTCTACATGTTAATATTATGATTAATGATAATAATAGTTTAAAACAGCATTGGTTCCTGAATAACTTTATATAATTGAATACAGTCTGAATTTCCTGTATTCTCTTTGTCACCAGACTCCCTATCAGCTTTATATTAATTCTGTAATTGTCTGAATCCATCTTGTTACTGATCATCCTCTTTTCCGATAAATAATTAGTGCATGTAGATGACTTACTAGCAAGATTTATCAAATTTAGTAAGAGGGAAAAGTCAAGTAAAGTCCATGGTCTGTGAATTTACAAAAAAACCTCTTAAAAAGTAGCATCACCAAAGTAATTCACAAAACTGATTGCTACATATGACAACCTTGGTTTGGTTTAGGGTCTTACACAAATCCATTCAATATTTAAATAGCATGCATAACTATAATACCTTATTGATATGTCAGTATTTCGTAACTATTCTACATCAGTGTTTGGAAGCTAAAATCAGGAGTGCAACCTACTTAGAAAAATTCTTACTGAACATTCATATGCTGTCTTGGATGTGTCGCGCTGTAGGGAGACCTCTGGCGAGTCTGGAACCAGAAGGTCATAATGCCTTATTATGTGCAGGTCTGCAGCTTGTGTTTAATGTATCTGCTTCCTTCTGGTGCTGTAGGGGTCAATGATTCTTTCCTATCTGGCTGTCCTTTGGAGCCTTAATCTCAAGTGCAGCTCTTTGTGATCACTCCCCTTCACTAAAAAAAAGTCATGTGTCTTACTGTCTGTAAGACATTCTTATGCTGTCCACTTTGAAAGGAGCCAGTCTCTGGAAGAAACTGAGGTGTCTTGACAATTGCAGCTTTGGTGTTAGCTGCATTGGAGGAGCTTGAAATGTTATCCTTTTTGTGTCCATTTTTCTCCGTCTATCTCCCTCCCCTTGTAATATTGTACTGATGAGACTAGTGCTCTCAACCGTCTTCTCACTAGCCAGGGTGAGCTCAGGGCAAACGAGGGCCTAGGCTTGTGATTAGCGATGGGGTGAAGGACCCATATAGGGATGTTAAGGAGTGCAGGGATCAGCCTCAGATGAGTGTAGGAGGTGATCCCACTCCCGTCTGCCTAGCGCCAGGGCCCACCATTGTATTGTGTTCCCAGTACCATGGTGCTTGCTTGGGGTTCCCTTATACCTGCCGGAACCCTAGCAGTCACTGCGTGACATACCCCCTCTGGAGTTTGTTAGACATACTTTGTCATTTTGACTTACAATAATGATCCCTAGATGCAAAAGAATACATATTACGGGGTATTATATGGTAACTAAGAGTAGGGGCACCTAGACTGGCCCTTAGACTAGGGACCCTAAACTGTCTCTTATTCCAGAAGTACATCAGATGGTGGCAAGGTCTTGATCACCAGCGTATGGGCCTGACTCCTGAATTGCCCTGGTCTAACACCCCCGGGGAGGGCTGGGACAGGAGTAATGAATCACACTAATACCGACAGACAGGGGAAAACCAAGACTCAAACTCACTGCAAGCATACACAGGGGAATAGACAATACATGCTCAGGGAAAAATAAAGTACAGGGAGGAAATAAACAAAAAACAAGGATATTTCCACTGCACACCAAATAGCATACAACAGTTCACCACGCACAAAGACCGGTATCGCTGGAGCAATGCTAGAGCTATAATCGGCAAGTGGAACCAGGTTCCACCATCTTTTAAAGAGCGGAGGTGGCTGTGATAGGACGTCAGCAACCTGTGACCCCAGCAGCAATTCACAGGCCAGCAGATATTAACTCCTGCAAGACCGGTCACCAGTGAGCACAAAACCGCTCTGACTGAGTAACTCAACAGCACCAGTTGTCACGTGAGACTCTGCAGTGTGAATATAGTCTGAAGACGCCAAGCCACCTGGTGAGATTAGAGCACAACAATGCATGACAATACAACAGCAGCATTGACAACTGATAAAATTTATGTAAAAAAAAAATTTGTTTAAAAGAATTGAAGTCCTCAGTGGTTGATACCTTTTAATGGCTAACTGAAAAGATGGTAATAATAGCAAGCTTTCGAGACTACTCAGGTCTCTTCATCAGGCATGGTATAACACAAAATCTGAAGAGTCACATATTTATACACAACAGGACATAGAATGGGGCAGTAAAAAAAAAAAAAAAAAAAAAGAACCAAAAAACAAGTTATATAAAACAGAACTGTATATATATATATATATATATATATATATATAACTGTATATAACTTGTTTTTTGGTTCTTTTTTTTTTTTTTTTTTTTTACTGCCCCATTCTATGTCCTGTTGTGTATAAATATGTGACTCTTCAGATTTTGTGTTATACCATGCCTGATGAAGAGACCTGAGTAGTCTCGAAAGCTTGCTATTATTACCATCTTTTCAGTTAGCCATTAAAAGGTATCAACCACTGAGGACTTCAATTCTTTTAAACAAATTTTTTTATCTCTACTGGCTAACACGGTACAAAGATAGATTTTACTTGTATCAAAATTTATGTATGATTTTCTAATATTCAACAATAGCAGATCAATCCAGCACAAAGTCTAAGTACATTAATTCATTATTAGATTTGTTTGAGGATATAAACAAAAAAGGGAAAACTGGAGGGTCACATGTGCAGCAAAGATAAATAGTATGAATAATTGATCACGTAATATTCCCGTATTTGTCCCCGTGTCACTATGCTATGGGTCATAGGCTGTAATGGGAGCTCGGGAGATACAGGAAAGATTCTCCTATGGGATAAAGCAAATGTAACAGTAGGAACAAAGCATCAATAATGTAGCCGTGCCAGGAAATGCAGCGTGACCTTTTTCACTTAGTCCTATCAGAAAGTATATTCCTTGTTACAAAGAGTACTTAATCATCACTTTCTCGTGTGGCAATGTGACGGCATCAGACGTTCACCGGGTCTGTGTGCAATGGAAAAAATGTTCCAATAACAACGCTAGGTCATATTGATTGAGACAATGGGCTACAAGCAAGATTACATAAGAAATGCAAAATTAAGAGTGCAATGTATTAAATGCAATGCAGGGATACTAAAAAGTCAATTTAAAGGGGATCTGTCATCAGATTTCGCAGTGTATACTGCATACATGATTAAATAGTTTTGTTGGACCTGATGAGGCTGGTGTACTTATTTTGCAAATCCATGGCAGAATAGCATTTCATGCATCCGGCTAGGGCTGTACTGTGAAATCTGGTAACAGATACTTTTCTTTGTCAAGGAGATAATACATAAATATTTACATAAACATAATGGTTTCTATTACAAGTTACATTGTTACATAGATTGAAAAAAGACCTAGGTCTACAATTCTGTCACTAAATCATCTATAATGGACACTGTTATGTGTGCTGAGGAAATCATCCAGCCCTTTTTAAAAGCGGTTATAGAGTGTCTATTGCTTGTGATCGTAATTCCACAGTCTGACTGCTCTTACTGTAAAGAACCCTTTCCTATTTAGCTGCTGGAATTATCTTTTTACCACTCGCAGTGAGTGCCCCCTGGTCCTTAGCATTGTCTTTGGAAGGAATAAGTCATGTGCCAGTCCTTTATATTGACCACACATGTATTTATACATATAAATGAGATCTCTGAGACGTTTTTGTTCTAAGCTAAACAAGCCCAACTTTCCAACCTCTCATCATATGGGAGGTCTTTCATTCCTCATAATAATCCATTTAGTTATTTCTGAAATATATCTGTTTCTGGTAAACTATAACATTTCTAGTACAAAATTGCTGAATAATGGGGTAAGTAAATGCTGTTGAGGTTGGGGGACAACTAGTAGCATAGCCACCGAGGGAGCAGAGGGGGCCCACCTGCAGTCATCGCTACTGTAAACTGTATTGGCGTGCGCCAATTTCCCATGTAACTAAGACTGGTGTAGAAGACCTTTGAACTGTGGGAATCATTTCAACATTTTAATAAATTATTATATTGCCGATTTCCCCTGTAACTGGGGCTAGCATAGAAGACCATTGATCTTTGGGAGGCATTTCAACATTTTAATAAATGATTATACTGCCGATTTCCACTGTAACTGGGGCTGGCATAGAAGACCTTTGCTCTTTGCCCTTTGGGAGGCATTTCAACTTTTTAATGAATTATTATATTGCTGATTTTCCCTGTAACTGGGGCCGGCATAAAAGTCTTTTGACCTTTGGAAGGCATTTCAACATTTTAATAAATTATTATATTGCTGATTTCCCCTGTAACTGGGGCTGATATAGAAGACCTTTGATCTTTTGGAGGTATTTCAACATTTTAACTAATTATAATATTGCCGATTTCCCCTGCAACTGGGACTGATGTAGAAGACCTTTGATCTTTGGGAAGCATTTCAACATTTTAATAAATTTATATATTGCCAATTTCCCCTGTAACTGGGGCTGGCGCAGACCTTTGACATTTGGGAGGCATTTCAACAGTTTAATAAATTATGATATTGACGATTTCCCCTGTTACTGGGGCTGGACATTATATCCCTTGCAATGTGAAGGCTCTCAATCACTAATAGAATGACCCGCAGAACTCCTCAGCATAAAAAGAGCATGCAAATAAAGGGTACCTATCATTTTGACATGGTGACGTATCAGAAGTTACAATTGGTTTGAGGTCCAGGTGCTGAGACCTTCATTGATCGCTAAAGGAAGGAAGGGAACAAAAGCACTCTGCTGAATGGTTTTCCACTTAGTTCCTCAATGACTATACTTAACTCTCCGCTGAAGGTGGAGTGGGATTTATATCCTTTTCATAGATCAGTCACTTCATATTTAGCTCTCCAAGTAGAGAACATCATAGCCAAAGGGGGGCAGTTCTAAACACATTAGTGCACCTAAATAATGGCTTTTTCCTTATTGATTATTATTCTATCCATAAATTCAACTTACGGCACCAAGATCTGGACCTCCTCTGGTTCTACTGAATCATACCCTATGTTGATTGGGACCGTTTCTTTTGGCCATGAGATGTTAACTAAAGCCTGGTTTAATCTAGGTTCTTCAAGCCATTCCTAAAAATCTTCCTGAAGATTTTGCACATGAAAATGTTTGAGCAATGAGCCGCATGCTTCTTTGTAACTCGTCTTTGAACCACATATTACAATTACTGGACCGTTAACCCCACATTAAAGTTAATCCTCGCCTAAGGCTTCCCAAGATGAGGGAGGAATATTTTTTCTGGCTTTTTGTATGAAATGGATCAATACTAAAACGAGGACTGTGTGATGATGGTCAAAGGTCACAGCGGAGAAATAGTACTTTGACGTTAAAGCATCTCTGGTGATTTCCGACTAGAAACAATACATAAACGGATGGTTGAAATTTAAGTTATTAGGTTTTAAACTGATTACAAATTCTATTATCATTAGTTTTAAAGAACACTTCCATCATAATATGTGAAATCTCAATCAGGGAATAATATTGTAAACTAAATGTTATCATTAATTCAAATGTATCTTCTAGATATCTAATGTAACAAAACTCGACCAACTAAATAATTTATTACAGATAATATCTAGTCTTATTTTATATCTTTAGAGTTGTTGGAGCTTTGTTTTTTTACCCATAGATCCTTTTGCTTTCCTTTGCACATAAAGTTAAAGTAGCAATAAATTATTTTTTTTATTTATTCTAGCACTAATCCTCCAATACATATAATTCTAGTATTACCTTACTTAGTTATTTTCTCATATCTGAAAATTCACTAACCTCTTTTTAATTTGGGTTATGCGATCTCATAATAACCCCCTAGAAACTACTAGCCTTTATGTTCTCTGAGAAGGTCACCATCTCATTCACAATGGAAACAAAAACGCCTATCATATTTACTGATGATGATTATACAGCTCATATCACACAGTTACAAGGAAAGAGATCACAATTCACCCTCCTGAATAATTGTCATTGAGGGAAAGACATAAAATTAAGTTTTAGTAATGGGACAAGTAGTCATGTATTAACAATAAAAAACAGAGCAGCACACAATATAAACATATAGGATAAAAGTAAAAAATACACTGGAATGAAAATAAAATTCTTCCTGATCTTCAAAAAAAATCTATACAATATTCAGTCCAGAGGTGGGAATATTGTATATATAATGGCTGGAATATGTGGACCCAAATGGTATAAAAACAGTTTTAGCCAAACTCACCATATCATTAAGTAGCAAATATGCAATTAAATGGCTTGTGTATATATAGAGCCAAAGCAGTGTCAAAAGTATTTTTTATTTATTTTTTTATTAGAGTCACCCTTTCTTTAAATTGCCATATAATAATGAAGGACCAAAATGATTGCACCATGCAAATCATATACTGTATATACAGCGTGTATATATATATATATATATATATATATATATATATATATACACCGTACTAGCTGTACTTCTCCCGGGTTAATAACTGTTGTTAACAAAATAGAATGTATTAACAAAAATGTATTCTGCACACAAAAACCACAAAACAAATAGAAATTTCATTATTAAAAGGCAAAAACTAAGCTAATAGAAGCATTTTACAATATATATTTCAACACCACAGATATTCCACACAGATTTAACTAAATTGGCCAAGTAATGTGCTCCGTCTGTCTCTTTCCAGGTCTGTCTCTTTCCAGGTCTGTCTCTTTGGAAAATAGCAAGGACTAAAACATAGCTTTTAATAAATACATTAAAAAGGGTACCAAAGTGCTTGTGTATAAATTGTGCAAATAACAAAAAGTGATGCCAAATGGCAATAAATCAGACAAATCTCACCTAGATCTTCTCCATGGGCAAGATTAAACACCGGTCCAGGGTTGGTCACTGGCTGGAAGAACCAGGGCAATGCGTTGGGTGATGGAATAATAAACCCTGTCGTGCCCCGTGATTGGACTTCCGCCCTGACAAGGGCAGCCCCAAATGAGTTGTCTGCCCCACAACCACAAAATATGAAAATATATGTCCTCCTGATGCGTTTCCCTCTTAATAACAAGAGTTCCTCAGGGGAGACAAGGAGGGAGATCAGCCTGCAATGGCAGGAGAGAAAAGAAGATCAACCTGCAGTGGCAGGGATCAATACAGGCTAATGGATCAAAAAAGACCTATGTGCCCGGGTAGACGGTGATACACCTGTAGCCTGTATTGATCGCTGCCACTGCAGGTTGATCTTTTCTCTCCTGCCATTGCAGGCTGATCTCCCTCCTTGTCTCCCCTGAGGAACTCTTGTTATTAAGAGGGAAACGCGTTGGGAGGACATATATTTTCATATTTTGTGGTTGAGGGGCAGACAACTCATTTGGGGCTGCCCTTGTCAGGGCGGAAGTCCAATCACGGGGCACGACAGGGTTTATTATTCCATCACCCGACGCATTGCCCTGGTTCTTCCAGCCAGTGACCAACCCTGGACCGGTGTTTAATCTTGCCCATGGAGAAGATCTGGGTGAGATTTGTCTGATTTATTGCCATTTGGCATCACTTTTTGTTATTTGCACAATTTATGCACAAGCACTTACCCTTTTTAATGTATTTATTAAAAGCTATGTTTTAGTCCTTGCTATTTTCCACTGTTATATTGGACTATTGGGCTATATTTTCTGCTTGGCAGAATCTGCTATTATACCCAGGTCTGTCTCTTTCCCCGTCTGTCTGTCTCTGTCTGTCTCTTTTTTCTGTCTGTCTCTATCTCTTTGTTTCTTTCCCCACCTGTCTCTTTCTAGGTCTGTCTCTTTCCCAGGTCTGTCTCTTTCCCTGTCGTCTCCCCATCTCTTTGTCTGTGTATTTTCCTGTCTGTCTCTTTCCCTGTCTGCCTGTCTCTGTCTGTCTCTTTCCCCGTCTGTCTCTATCAAAATCTGTGTCTTTCCCCATCTATCTTTGTCTGTCTCTCTGGTTGTCTCCTCCTTCCCTGTCTGTCTGTATGTCTGTCTTTCTCTTTCCCCACCTGTCTCTTTCCCCATCTGTCTCTTTCCCCATCTGTCTCTTTCCCCATCTGTCTCTTTCCCCATCTGTCTCTTTCCAGGTCTGTCTCTTTCCAGGTCTGTCTCTGTCTGTCTCTTTCCCAGTCTGTCTGTGTCTCTTTCACCGTTTGTGTCTGTCTCTTTCCCCATCTGTCTCTCTGTCTCTGTCTGTCTCTCTCTATCCATCTCCCCACCGACATCTTATTACCTCACATATAAGCTTCTTATACTATGAATGTATTTTGTTCCTATAGCAACCAATCACAGCTCCTACTAATAACCTGTAGTTCCAGGCTCCATTTACATTAATGGAGCCATGTTTTTTGGAGAGTAACTGTAAAGCGCAGGGTTACATTTTCCTGTCTAAACATAGTCTACGACGTTCCCTGGGTCACATGAGGTGTCTGTGCAAAATTTCGTGATTGTAAATGCGACGGTGCGGATACACTTTTCGTTTCACTTTTTCCCCATTATGTAGATAGGGGCAAAATTGATTGGTAAATTGGAACGTTGTTTTTTTTGAACGGAAACATTTGCACACTCTGGATTGCTGTTACATCATCTAAAACATTTCACTACTTTACCCTATTCGAGTGCCAAGTCTATTTTTCTCTTCAGTTACGTAACAGAATCCTACTTGAGAACCCAATTCAGGAAGTATCGAGGTTTTTCTACAATTGGACAAAGAATACACATCCTAGAATGTAAATCACCAAAACAAGGTCTGTGCAGTCATTGAACCACGAAGAAAGAATGGAAGATTCAGAATTGTGAATACAGCTCTGTTACATAAAACATTATTATAGAAGGTATTACTCAGGATCAGATGTACCAATGTAAAGTAGTAACTGTTAAGGCTAAGAGAGAACTAAATCTACTTCTAGATGCAGAGTGGGCTATTTTTTAAGGATAGGGAAGAGTAACTTAATGTTACTCCCAGACTTAGGGAAAGTCCGGAAGTGAGGCAAAACAGACAAAACACAGGGGTTTCACCATGGCAATCAAGAGGTAGACTGGGGGAAATGTAACAACGGTGGGCCCTAGTTATAGTGAGAGGGAAGATGGACACCTCTTTCACTTACAGTCATATGAAAAAGTTTGGGCACCCCTATTAATGTTAACCTTTTTTCTTTATAACAATTTGGGTTTTTGCAGAAGCTATTTCAGTTTCATATATCTAATAACTGATGCACTGAGTAATATTTCTGGATTGAAATGAGGTTTATTGTACTAACAGAAAATGTGCAATCCGCATTGAAACAAAATTTGACAGGTGCAAAAGTATGGGCACCTCAACATAAAAGTGACATTAATATTTTGTAGATCCTCCTTTTGCAAAAATAACAGCCTCTAGTCACTTCCTGTAGCTTTTAATGAGTTCCTGGATCCTGGGTGAAGGTATATTTGACCATTCCTGTTTACAAAACAATTCCAGTTCAGTTAAGTTTGATGGTCGCCGAGCATGGACAGTACGCTTCAAATCATCCCACAGATTTTCAATGATATTCAGGTCTGGGGACTGGGATGGCCATTCCAGAACATTGTAATTGTTCCTCTGCATGAATACCTGAGTAGATTTGGAGCGTTGTTTTGGATCATTGTCTTGCTGAAATATCCATCCCCTGCGTAACTTCAACTTCGTCACTGATTCTTGCACATTATTGTCAAGAATCTGCTGATACTGAGTTGAATCCATGCGACCCTCAACTTTAACAAGATTCCCGGTGCCGGCATTGGCCACACAGCCCCAAAGCATGATGGAACCTCCACCAAATTTTACTGTGGGTAGCAAGTGCTTTTTTTGGAATGCCGTGTTTTTTTGCCTCCATGCATAACACCTTTTTGTATGACCAAACAACTCAATCTTTGTTTTATCAGTCCACAGGACCTTCTTCCAAAATGTAACTGGCTTGTCCAAATGTGCTTTTGCATACCTCAGGCGACTCTGTTTGTGGCGTGCTTGCAGAAACGGCTTCTTTCGCACCACTCTCCCATACAGCTTCTCCTTGTGCAACATGCGCTGTATTGTTGACCGATGCACATTGACACCATCTGCAGCAAGATGAAGCTGCAGGTCTTAGGAGGTGGTCTGTGGATTGTCCTTGACTGTTCTCACCATTCTTCTTCTCTGCCTTTCTGATATTTTTCTTGGCCTGCCACTTCTGGGCTTAACAAGAACTGTACCTGTGTTCTTCCATTTCCTTACTATGTTCCTCACAGTAGAAACTGACAGTTTAAATCTCTGAGACAACTTTTTGTTTCCTTCCCCTGAACAACTATGTTGAATATTCTTTGTTTTCAGATCATTTGAGAGTTGTTTTGAGGAGCCCATGATGCCACTCTTCATAGGAGATTCAAATAGAGCAACTTGCAAGTGGCCACCTTAAATACCTTTTCTCATGATTGGATACACCTGCCTATGAAGTTCAAAGCTCAATGAGGTTACAAAACCAATTTAGTGCTTTATTAAGTCAGTAAAAAGTAGTTAGGAGTGTTCAAATTAAGAAATTGATAAGGGTGCGCATACTTTTGCACCAGTCAAATTTTGTTTCAATGCGGATTGCACATTTTGTGTTAGTACAATAAACCTCATTTCAAATGAGAAATATTATTGAGTCCATCAGTTATAAGATAAATGAAACTGAAATAGCTGTTGCAAAAACCCAAATTGTTATAAAGAAAAAAGGTTAACATTAATAGGGGTGCCTAAACTTTTTCATATGACTGTACCTGCAACTGTAAACTGTACTTCTAGCCAGACCCTACACAGGTTCCTCACCTGATGCTGAGCCGGAACCTGAAACCCTGAAATGACCCCACAATAGTGCACGGCTAAAGAGTGGGCAGGTAATGGACGCTAGCACTAAAACAACACACAAGAGAAGGAAGACAAACAGGAAAATCAACAAAGGATGAACTCCAACTTCTTGGCTGCAGTCAGGCACCAGGACTGCAGGCTACACCATAACAGATAGTAAAAGTCCAACCGCTAATTCCACCTCCAGGCCAAGTCTCAGACTGATGATTCAGTATAACCGGGAATGGGGGTAAATATAGGGACTGGGAGTGGTCCCAAACTGGAAGTACCTGAAAAGGTAATGAGAAGGCTGCTGGCAAGGAAAACTGACATTAACCCTAACACTGCCAAAAGAAAGAAAATAGATTTAACATTGAGAACCTTGCATGGAAATGACTCTCTAGCCCTGAATCTGTCACTAATCTGATAATACAGAGAGACAGCCATGACACTTAAAGCTTCTGGGCCCTAATACAAAATCTGTGCTCGGGCAATCCATCTACCATGTACCATTCATACTAGCGTCTTATGTAGCAAGGTCTCCTTGGGTGCAAAGGTTTGGTGCAACCACTACCTCTGCATTATCAATACGTGCACTACCTCTGCACTATCGATACCTAGCCCCTGAATAACTGTGCTAGTGAGGATATTTTAGAGCAGTGTTCCCCAACTCCGGTCCTCAAGAGCCACCAACTAATGATGTTTTCAAGATTTCCTTAGTATTGCCCAGGTAATAATTCCATCACCTGTGCAATACTAAGGAAATCCTGAAAACATCATCAGTTGGTGGCTCTTGAGAACTTGAGTTGGGGAACACTGTTTTAGAGGGAAAAAATAACAACTAAGATAAATAGCAGTGCAAAGCAAACAGATAAAGATGCAATTACAGCTTTTAGATACCAGTGTGGGCAAAATTTTGGTTCATTGGGAAACTCCGTACTAAAAATAACTTTGTCCTTGTTTCGGATGCATAGTAGACCAATGAGGACACCAGACATTTGCGTGCCGTACTGAACACATTCACCAGGCTATTTAGTCATCCTGACTTTTTTTCATAACTCTTTAGATTTCCTCAAATTCCTCAATAAACCATTGGCCAGCTATTGTTACTGTCCAAATCCTGTTGCTTTCGTATAAGTCTTGCCATTGTTGTAACTGGGCATCTGAAATGCTTTCGCGTAATTTTTAGAACTGTTGACTTTGCATGTGCATTGTGAGCTTTCTAGTAATAGATTTGGAACATAACAGTTGTGGAAAGCCATGTAGTCACGTGCAAAACAAAGTAAACTGGCCTCCAGTCTAGGACTAAAGGATTATGAACCTTTAACAATTACATGTTGTACCCGCTCGGGGTTTGTCTGCACGCTACTGTCTGGGTGATTTAGGATCGTAAGATTGATTTCTACATAGACAAATTGCATCACCAGCAAAAACATTTGTAGCATTCCACACCAAAAACTTAGATGACCTCTTTGGGTATCATGTTCAATATGTCCGAAATGTTAAATCGACTTTGCCATACTCGTTTCCTGTGCCGCCTTGCTTTATGCATTGCAAGTCAATAAAGTGCAGCTTCTTGATTCAAGTATTTCTTATTGAAATGAAGAGCAACATAATAGGAAATTGTAAAGTAGTACAGATTTGGTGTCACACACATGACTAGCAGGGTTACCTAGTGCCTGGTAAACACCCAGAAGATGTTACAACACCCAGGGGATACAGGGATCACGATACATTGGAGGTCCCTGCCGCTAGGGAGAGGGGTGAGGAGATACCTCCTGAACTCACCTGCAGCTGACCCCTGAGCTTCCTAGAGTCCCTATATGGGTTCTTGCAACCTGTCACCGAGCCGGATACTTTAGGCCCTCAGCTAGCCCTACACTCACCCTGGCTAGTGCGTAGGCCAACAAGATCACTAGACTCACCATTACAATACAAAAACACAAGGGAAGGAATACAAACAGGGGACATAGACATGGAAGGAAAAAAACGCTTCAAGTGGCTCCAGTGCAGGAAACACCATTGCACACAACACGACAGACTTCTTCCTAGAGCAGGCTCCTTCCAAAGTGGACCACATAGAAATGAGGATTCAGTTTCTATCACAGGCATCATGTAATAAGATCTCATGACTTAAATAGGGAAGGGAGTGATCCCAAAGAGCCACACCTGAGATTGGCAGCTATAGCGATATGACCTTCTGACACCAGATGCACCCGGGCTCTCCCCCGAGCAAGATACACTCATGACACTGGGCCATTCATAGGGTTGTCCTTTCCGAATAGTTGTCCTTTCCGAAGCTTACGATCATCATAAATATCAATATTTATTATATAGATCGATTAGACATTTAATGGTGCTGGTTAATGATGAGTGAGCACTAAAATGCTGTAATACTTGGTACTCGAATCAAGCAGGTCGGGCGCTCGGATGGGCTCAATTCGAGTAACGAGTATAATGGAAGTCAACGGGAAACTTGAGCATTTTTCTGGAAGACCCTAACAGGAGGACTGGGGGGGCAGGAAAATCACTGAAATGGATGGAAACAATGCTCAAATGGAACGAGAACAGCATGGGAAAGGTGCCTGGATGCATCTCTGACACCCAGGATGCTGTTGGAAACAATGTTGTCAGAGAATTAGGCTGTGTGCACATGTTGCATTTTTAAATGTGTTTTTTAGAGCAGATTTGTCACAAAACCTGAAGGGAATCCTTATTCCAGCAAAGTCAATGAGAATCCTAAAGTATCATGCACATGTTGCTTATTTGTGTCTTATAGATTTTTTTGCAGAAAATACTCCTTTTACCGTTTGACAATAAAACAGACAAAACCAAACATAAAATGAATGTTACAGGAAATAATGTTTGGATACATCCTTCCCTGTATAATGACTTGTATATTTGGCAAAATTAAAAAGAGGGAAAAAAAAATTGCAGGTGACAGTGCTATTACTACAAGAAAGAACAGTATTTAGTCCTGAAAAAGACTTTTGATTTTAGATTGCTGCATTAGTAGAAGTATAGAACTGTTTTGCAATAAAACCTGCCGATACGCCTGCTCTAATCCCAAACTATCCCTCCTCCAGCAGCTTTCCCTACAGTGAATGCAGGTAAAAGCAGTTTTACTACAAGAAAAAAACAGTATTTAGCTCTGAAAAAGACTTTTGATTCTAGATTGCTGCACTAGTAGAAGTATAGAACTGTTTTGCAATAAAACCTGCCGATACGCCTGCTCTAATCCCAAACTATCCCTCCTCCAGCAGCTTTCCCTACAGTGAATGCAGGTAAAAGCAGTTTTACTACAAGAAAAAACAGTATTTAGCTCTGAAAAAGACTTTGGATTTTAGGTTGCAGCAGTATAAGTACAGAAGGACTGTGTTGCAATAAACCCTGCCTATATGCCTGCTCTCCTCTAAGCTCTCCCTCCTACATCAACTATCCCTAAACTGAAGTGTGCCAAGCATCGCACATCTGGGTCTTATGTAAAACCTGACCAATCACTGTAATGCCAGTAGCCAACATGACATGGGTATGGCACTACTGTGTATGGCAGGTAATCCCTGTATGTTGATAAGCTGTAAAAAAGCCACAAAACATTCTGGCCAGGGACTCGAGCATAGCATTCGAGCACCCGCGATACTCAATCAAGTAACGAGCATGCCCAAGCACGCTGATGCTCGATCGAGTATCTATCAATGGTGACCACGCCTGCGCATCACTTGTGCTGATATTGAATCATTCTATGTATGGAGGTGTGGGTCACATTGTGTTTGTGCCTTTTGTTGGGTGCATAGTTTTAGAAGATATTTGCCCAATAATGGCTACAGTCAGGACAGATGCCAAGGCATTGATCCACCATAAGTACCTACTGGATAAAAATAAGAAGCAATAATTACGGCTGCCCATCAATCTGGCAAGAGATATAAAGCTATTCTTAATCAATTTGTAGCCCATTATTCTACAGTGAAAAAGATTAGTCAAAAGTGAAAGAAAAAACATTCAGGACAATTCAATTATAACTTTCAAATGTCTGTGTCATCAAAGGCTATTAACCTGAAGATTAACCCTATATCTGCAGGTCAATAATGTTTGATGACATGATTGGTTCCCTTTAATCAAATATTCTAATTTGAGTGCTGCTTGGTGCACTCTTGGTGTGGCCAAAATGCTCAGTGCCCCATTCTGCCCATAGTTTTTGCATGTCACCACACTCCTAACTGTTGATTGATAGTATTGGCTCGCCTAGACCAAAAACTGTCTAAAAAAATGCTCAGGTAAGAAAGTGCTGTCAGTCTCCAGTGAGGTTGATGAGGACATAAAAAAACCAGTGGGCACGGAAACTCTTGGCCACACTAAGGCGGGCTTTGCACGTTGCGACATCACAAGCCGATGCTGCGATGTCGCACGCGATAGTCCCGCCCCCGTCGCAGGTACAATATCTTGTGATAGCTGGCGTAGCGAAAATTATCGCTACGCCAGCTTCACATGCACTCACCTGCCCTGCGCCTGTCGCTCTGGCCGGCGACCCGCCTCCTTCCTAAGGGGGCGGGTCGTGTGGCGTCATAGCGACGTCACATGGCAGGCGGCCAATAACGGCGGAGGGGCGGAGATGAGCAGGATGTAAACATCCCGCCCACCTCCTTCCTTGCGCATAGTGGCCAGCGGCAGGTAAGGAGATGTTCCTCGCTCCTGCGGCTTCACACACAGCGATGTGTGCTGCCGCAGGAACGAGGAACAACATCGTACCTGTCGCGGCACCGGCATTATGGAAATGTCGGAGCCTGCACCGATGATACGATAACGACGCTTTTGCGCTCGTTCATCGTATCATCTAGGATTTACACACTACGACATCGCAAGTGACGCTGGATGTGCATCACTTTCGATTTGACCCCACCGACATCGCACCTGCGATGTCGTAGTGTGCAAAGCCGCCCTAAGGGTGCACCGAGCACCCAAATTAAAATATTTGATTAAAGGGAACTTATGACATCAAACGCTATTAACCAGTAGATATTTGGTTAATAGCGTTCTAGTTGTGTCCTTACTGAAAATGCGTTACTGGGAGGAAATTACCTCAATTCCTCCTGGGAGCAACTGGTTTTCAGTTATCACCTCTCAGTACACAGTGAGCGGTGGCTGTAATCACACCTTAGCACTTCAATTGACAGCTTTCTCTATACAGTTGAGCTGCAGAGTGAGCTGTCACTCAAAAGCCTGCAGCATGATTACAGCCGATTGCTCACTGTGTCACTAAGGCGGCCGGACAGCATTGAAACACTATTTATTTACAGGTCTACAACATTTGGACACATCAAGTTTCCTATAAAAGGAAGCTGAAATCAAACCATTTATGCATGCATGTAGAGGGCTTAGCCTTCGTAAAAAAATATTTGTGGCACAGATTTTACAATATTTGTTTTATGTAAAAAGTTTTATTACATGTGACAATGAGGGGGCTTTGGTGCACCCTTGGTGTGGCCAAATGCTTGTTCCGCCTCTCAATTACCATCCTCTGCACTTCTCCTTATGATGGTTGATAAAACTCCCCTACCTGCACATACTGAAACTGCAAGAACTAAGAGCTCACACAATGTCAGTTATCTTCCTTTCCAGTTTGCAGTGGCCGCTTGTTGCACACAAGATCGCACAGCAGCAGATGTAAGTGCAGGCTGTGGATCCGATACAGGCAGCACACTATAAACCATCACAAAGAGCAGGGAGGATGGAAATCAACAGGTCGGAGTGGTGCACCAAGCAGTTAGCCACACCAGGGGTGCACCAAAGCCACATCAATTACTTATCTAATAAAAATTTTTTTTTACGTAGAAAAAAAAGTAAAATCTGTACCACCAATATAACTTTTATATCTGTGTAAGTCACCTATATGAAGGTATAACTGTTTTCTTTCACGTTTTGGGGGTGACAGTCTCCCTTTAAACGTCAGGTTCTGCAGAACAGAAGCAGTGATTAAATCATTAACAATGAGATCTATAGGGGGGGCTATATATTATGTTCTTAGTTCACACTAACAGATTCCCTTTAAATAAAATACAGTTTAGATATTACAGTTATCTGTCGGACAACGGACTACATTAAAGCACTTCTGAAGGAGTTATCTGTCGCACACAGTGGTTTTTTTAGATTCTGTCTCAGATTTTTCACCTCATCTGTCAGGTCCTGGTGGTCTCTCATGTTCCGTACATCAGTGGCACCTGAAGGACCTGCTCATAAATGAGCAGTATTAATTTTTCTATTGTGTAGTCCTGCCAATAATTTTTTTTCTCTCCACCTTAATGGGCACAATAAGTGATGAGAATTAGGAGAACAGCAGGGGGCGCAATTACAAGTATGTAACAGTAGTAGTATCCACACAAAGGAGCATCTTTGGGGTTGTCCACCTTTGGGGACATTTTGTTTCTTACATAAATACATGTATTTGGGGTAAAAATAAGTTGCGTTATTGGATTTCAAATAGCCTCTGTGTTGCACTGTCTATTGCTGGCTGCAAAATGGACAAATTGAGGATTCATCCTATTATCGTAAAAAGCAATTTTATAACTATATTATCTGTCTTTTCTGAGCTGTGCTTAACTGATTTATGACCACAGTACACATCAAAGTTAAGTGTACAACGAAACACACAGCCAGCAAAATGGTGCAGAACTATAATGATACCCATATACAAAAGTGATTTTTAACCCAAGATGCATCCATTCAGGTAATAAAAAAAAATTCTCAAAAATGCACAACTCATCATAAATTAACAATATAAAATTAGTTGTTTTTTGGGTGATCTAACAAAGAAATTAAAAGATTAATCATAGCCTAGACCAGGCTAGCATGACTTAGGGCCCGCAGGCTGAATGTGGCCCTCCAAAGGGTTTGTCCTGTTCAGGAGACGCTGACTTCCATCTTCCCATATGCAAATGTATTTGTGTCTTTCAGATGCGAATACATTTGAGCAATGTGGCTCCGGCAAAGAAGCAAAAGACTGCCCGTCATCCCAAGCCCCGGAATGCAGCAGCGTGATAAGGTCATCATACTGCTGATATTATTACGCTGCTGGTGGCACCTCAGCACCAAACCACTGCAGAAGAGGTAGCGGAAACAGCCCAAGCAACAGTAAGCGCTCCATCAAGGAGCTGAAAATTAAATGGATGGGGGAGGATGCATAATGGATGGACAATTGTGAAAGAGGGCACAGTTTTGCAAGTAAGGGGATTAATTTTCAGAGGGGCAGTGCTGGGAATTTTATTGCAGAGGAGCAGTGTATGTGTGTGGGCAGGGGATATTTTGCAGATCGCCAGTGTGTGGGGAAATAAAGAGAGGGGTAGTGTGGACAGAGAGAGGTGTAGTGTGGAGGATGTTTTTGCTGGGGGGACAGTGTGTTTGTGGGAGGGGGATATTTTACAGATGGGCAGTGTGGGGAGGAGTAATATTATGGAGAGGGGCAGTGTGGGTGGATATTTTGGATAGGGGCAGTGTGGGGGAAATATTTTGCATAGGGGCAGAACGGTGGGATATTTTGAAAAACAGCAGTGTGGGGGAGGGGTGACATTTTGGTAGAAGGGCAATGTGTGGGGGTACATATTTTGTGCAGTAATGGCAACAATTATTTATTCAGGGGCACAGTATGGGAGATATTTTTATTTTATGGGGCAATTTAATCATACTTTAATTTTTAAGTGCATCATGTCAGGAAGTGCTGCAGAAGACCAGAGAAGAATGAGGTCTGCAGAGATGATCTGGTCATGAGTTATCATGACAGTGACTATACTATATGGAGACAAAAAGGATGGGAATGACTGAAATTAGAGATGTCACCTATAAGGTAATTGCATGTACATATTTATTTGCAATATTGACTATGTCTCAGTAGTACTGTGGTTCCTGTATGGTCTGCAGTTTGATGATGACTGTTAACAGTTTGTCCTTACCATTGTTAAAGGCATACTGGGAGTTGTAGGTTCATATGATACAATTGTAAATGGAACTGACATTACAATTGATCTGTACTAAGCTTGGTGATTTATGTACTGATGGTTCTTCTGGCATTGTAGTCATGTACTGAAGATGGTTCTGGTGCTGCAGTCATGTAGTGATGGTATTTCTGGAGCTGCAGTCATGTACTGATGGTGGCTCTGCATTCATCTATTGATGTTGATTCTGGTGCTGCAGTCATGTACTCATGGTGAGTCTGGTGCTGCATTCAAGCAAAGACAGCGGTTCTGATGCTGCATTCATGTGCTGACATGGTTTGATCTTGAACACATGTAGAAATCCTAAACGTCCTTCATGGCTATGTTAAAATGTAACAATCCTCAAAACTTAGTTTTGAGATTATGATGAGGATTTGGAGGTTCTGCTCAGTTTCTGCTTTAAAACCTGTAAATTAGCATATGTTCACACTTATTTTCTTTTAGCAGAAACTGAGCATAATCTCTCCAAATCCTCAAAACTTGGTTCTGGCGATGTATGAATGTACTCATGGTGGTTCTGGGGATGTATTTATGTAAGTATCTCTTTACATTTTGTGAAGCCCTTGGGATTGGTTCAGTATGGCAATGCAGCCCTTGGACCAAAACATGTTGTGCACCTCCGAGATAGACCCTTTAAAGAGGTTTTCCATGTTTGGACAGTATGATCAAATGTTCATCACTGTTTCCAAAACCTGTTCTTGATGTGAGAAAAAAGGAAACCTCCTTGTTTGCATCCAAAGTTTGTACCCTGGTATAGACCTTGTAAAGGCAGGTGAGAGTTTGCTAATGTCTGGACTAAACAAACTCTTAAAATGATATCTTTACTGCACTTAGTGCATAAAGTTGGCATATATTAATAAATATACCATAAAAGAAGGCTGTAAGTGCACTTTTAAGCTTGAGCATAGCTTTATCAGAAAAAAGGCAACATTTTGTGTTACTTTTTCATGGCATTTTTTGCATTGCTAAAAACACTTTGGAAAACTTGCTTTAAAGTGGGGGTGCACAACAGGAACTCTGGGGTGTCCATGTGAACCGCATTGTATTCAGTGCGCACCCAACCTTCAGGATGCAAAAATTTCTAGATTTTTGGCACTTGAGTTAACATGTAGTTTATATTAGAAGGAGAGCATTGGTATACGACTCAGAATCATGGACAGGCATTGTGTACAGTACAAATATCAGACAAATGGAGTCTTTTAATATTTTTTTTACATCCCAGAAATCGGTTTATAAGATAGTGGTGGCTACCAATCTATGTGGCTCTTCCCACTATAGTGAAGACAAATGAATGTAATGTCTCCTCTATTAAGGGATTCTAGAAGTGGAAATTGTACATATCAGAGACTTAACACTAGAAGTCCCAGAAATTCCGAGCTCCCCCCTGAAGTCCCGAAAGAGGGTCAAATGACATACAATAAACTGAATAGAACTAACTAGAAACTAAATGGCTAAACTCAATGGAAAACAATAACCTCCTGTGGTGCGACAGTAATGGCCTTAATTACAGAACAAAAGACGGTGATTATAGGATGTTAGCTAAAATCCTTCAGGTCATTCGACCCGTCTCTGGGTTCCAAAGGTAGAAATGTTAAATGACCCCTCTCTGGGACTTCTATTGTTAAATCATATACTTTTGATAGGCTATAAATCTCTCAGATGGCAAATCCCATTTTAGATTTTTTTGCAGCTTTTTGGAGTGGTTCAGTATAGTTGGCAATTTTAGGATTAGAAGCATTTTTCCACTGTCTGGTATGGGGGTTTTAGTTGCGTGTTATAGTATAAACTTCACTAAGTTCCCATTTTATGTATTCTATTCTCTGTATATTGTGTTACATGGGAAGCTTGTGAGTAATTTAAGGGGTTTCACCTTGGATACAGTAAGAAGCTTCATCAGGGGCACTATTTCTGTAGGCACAAAAAAAGGACTAAGCAAGGTTGGTGGTGTGGCTGAGCTGTAAAAATAAATATTTGCAATGGCCACAATTTGTCTCCTTTTTTCCTATCATTCAAAGTTGGGAGGCATCCATATATGTTAGGCCTCTTTCACACATCCGTGCATTAAACGCATGTGTGTGTAGTCCATGGGGAAGGTACGAAAAGCCATCCGTGTATCTGTATGTGTGTTCTACATGTGCGGTCCCTGTGCTAGCCATGTGACATCCAGATAGTACATGGACAGCATAAACTTGTATACTTACCTATCTCCAGCGCTGCTGTTACTTCAAGGTCTACGGTCAGTGCAGTGAATATGCATGAGCTTAATGAGTGGGACCCGGAAGTAACAGCAGAGCCAGAGAAAGGTACCGTAAGTATTAATATTCTTTATTTTTATGTCACCTGTGTTTTCTCCAGTACGTGTCACACTGATGTCACACAGATCACATCAGTGTGCGGTCCGTATGGTACCCGTGCTGCTGGCAGTAAACGGACATGTCGCCATGTGGAGCACATGGAGACACGTGTGAAATCACGGACGTGTGCGCAAACCCATTGAATTTAATGGGTCTACGTGTGTCCATGTCTCCAGTATGTGAAAATGGATGTCACACGCATCGGACACACGGATGTGTTAAGGAGGCCTTACATAGTATCGAGAAACTTTTAGCTATGCCAGGGATCAGCAATCTTCAGTACTCCAACTGTTGAGACACTACAACTGCCAGTGTTCACTGACATCCACAGGCTATCAGTTTCAAAGTTGTTGGACTTCGGAGAGTTCTCGATCCCTGAGCTGAATTTTGTTAATGTTTTACATCTGTAGATGGCTAGCCGGTTAATCCAAGCCATTAAAGTGGGCATTTCAATGGCTGGCACACGCCATCACTTTATGATTGGGTTGGTGGCGGTTCGACCTTTAGGAAACTCACCAATTCTAAAAACTATGCTTAATTCTCTAGCATGATGTACCTACCATCCAGGTGATCCCTATGGCAAACAACTTAAAAGGTATGTTCCCACGTGAATATCACGGGTATAAAATTACAAAATAGTGACACCTATACTGGCCCTCAGACTGTGGTCCTTGTGCTATCCCATATCTCAGAGATAGGCTTGATGGTAGCCAGGTCTGAGCCCCCAGCGTGATCTTGACTCCTGTTCAAGCCCTGTTCTTACTCCTTTCCCCCACCCTTGGGACAGGCTGGGCACACCGTAACAAGCCCCACAAAATGAAACAGACTGGGAAAAAAACAAAACTCATTCACACTGCATACAAACACAAAGGAGAGACTATATATGTACAGGAGGGAATAAAGTATAAATAAGGAAGTAAACACACAATGGGGAAACTTCTACACCCCTCAAACATCAAACTACTGACCACCAAGAATAGGTTCACCACAAAGACCGGAATCGCAGGAGCATAAGCTGAACCTATTATCGGCAGCAACAAACAGACTCCCAACCTGAGTCTCAAGGAGCCGCACACCACTCCACAGGAAAAAACTCCTGCAGGACTGGAAAGCAGTGGAAAAGACTGAGCCAACGCTCGACTGAGGCTGAGCAACTAGGAGACATCAGGTAGTCTGTCAAACTCTGCAATGTGAACAGAGTCCGATGATAACACGGCACTGTGAGTGTGGACCTGAACACTGCATGACAGTGGCATATTACAGCGTTTTTTGCTGCAGCAAAAAGGCTACATTTTGCAGTACTAAGAAAATATATGAGATTTCAAGAATCTCAGATACACACTTTTTATTCTTTTTCATTGCAGTTTTTGATCTGCTGAGCGTTATTTTTAAACCTATAGCAAGTGTCATGAGTGTCTCGAGTCATTAGGAGACGTGACTGGTTTGGGACTTGGGAGATTCTGGATTTCAAATGTATTTTCTTTCTGTTGGTGGAGATAGGGATAATCTAATTTTCTTTGCTAGCAGCCCTTAATTAGTTCTCCTTATTTGTAGCTGACTTGTGACCACTCCCATCTCCTTTAAATTGTCACATGGTCCATCATATGATGCCGGTTATATAGAAATCACTCAGTTCATGGTGGAGAGAGGACATATTTGGAATTTGCAGCCTAGTCATCTGCAGCCCTGGTGTTTGGCTGCTACCTTGCTGTTTGTTGATATCCCTTTGTCTAAGTTCCCCTGTCTGTCGCCCTTCCCCTTGTGTTGGATTATTTTAGTGGTGACGCCTAATGCACTCACTGACCTTGGCACTAGTCAGGTTAAGTGAAGGGACACTAAGGGACTAGGCACGTGACAGTGGTTGGGGGAAGGACCTGCTTAGGGTGCAGAAACAGGTTAATGACAGGTGAGACCTGTCTTCTCTCTCCCTACCGTAAGGGCCTTCTTATCTTCTTTCCATCCCATTGTAACCTTTGTGTTGCGCCGTGTGCCGGACATTCCTTAGTCCGTGCGTGACAGCAAGTTAATACCTTCAGCGTTCTTACTGTTTTTAACCCATTCTAATGAATGGAGTAAAAAAAAGTGCAAGTAAATACACGAATATTTTATGCAGCACTTTTCCTGCCAATGCTTTAGTTTTTGATGCAGGAAAAGAAAACCACTAAGTGTGAACATGCTCTAATGCAGTTTACTGTGCGGCATGAACATTTGTCATTAGCAGATTATCAATGAGACCATAATTTGCAGAGATAATTGTCACAAGGAAAATCAGTATGTGTATGACATTACCATCACCAAATGTGGCGTGTGATAGAGACGGCACTACGGTCAATATGGAATACACAGCATAGATTATTTTTTTTCTTGCTGCATCATTGACCTTACATGCAAATTGGATACCTTGCCTGAGATTAGATATGACATTGTCATGAAATTCCTAGTCTGCTGCCACTAAGCTTCACATCTGCTTTATATGGAAACATAAGCAGCTCTTGTTCGAGGAGAGAAAGTACAAGTGTGTGTGAGGTCTGTAGCTGTCACGAGGGCCGGAGCCACAAGAAGGTGTTGACCCACATACATCAGAGGACACCATGCAATTGTACAGAACTATTTCTTTTATGAGAAATATACAAGTTTTCCTTGCTTTCCTTGTTTTCTTTTTCTAAGGCAATACTTAGTACTCAGGAAAATATTTTTATATCATAATGACTCTGTATGGTTTTAGGTGTAACTTCACCCCCTGGCGGCCCTGGAAGAAGGGAATGTGGTAAAGGAAAAATGTATATGAATACTCTGGTCACAGGTTTTTGCCACCGAATATGAGAGGTGAAGATGTAAGGGACAGAGACCCTGTTTCCAGCAATGTATAATGACAAGCAAAAGGGTAACAATGTTTTGAACTTTTGACTTTCAGGCTCCATATCTCACCATCCACCACATCATTGAGCGTGAGACTACCTTCATTTTATAGACAATAATCTGTTCTAAACCAGAGAACCCCATTAATATTATCACTTCGATGATCTAGTAATAGTACCAGAATATATCTAAAGAATATTAACATATATTTTCTACTGTTCGCAAATAATATTGCCACTTGTGAATTAAAGGGGTATCCCATCTCATACATTTGACATATTCAGTGGATACACAAGTGGTCAAAATTAAGTACCCGCCCCCGTCGCGCATGCGATTGTTTGTGATCGCTGCCGTAGCGAACATTATCGCTACGGCAGCGTCACACGTACTGACCTGGTCGGCGTCGTCGCTGTGACTGCCGAACAATCCCTCCTTCAAGGGGGAGGGACGTTCGGCATCACAGCGACGTCACCGCAACGTCACTAAGTGGCCGGCCAATCAAAGCGGAGGGGCGGAGATGAGCAGGACGTAACATCCCGCCCACCTCCTTCCTTCCACATTGTGGCCGGCGGCAGGTAAGGAGACGTTCCCCGCTCCTGCGGTGTCACACATAGCGATGTGTGCTGCCGCATGAGCGATGAACAACATGGATAAACAACCCTTACCGATTTTTGAGTTTAGGACGACCTCTCCTTGGTGAACGATTTTCACCATTTTTGAGGTCGCTTAAGGTCGCTGGTCAGTGTCACACGCTGCGATATCGTCAATGACGCCGGATGTGCGTCACTAACAACGTGACCCCGACGATAAAACATTAACGATATCATAGCGTGTAAAGCCCCCTTTAGTCGCATGTCATGGGTCTTGCAACAGGATAATGACCCAAAACACACAGCTAAAAACACCCAACAATGACTAAAGGGTACTTTACAAGCTGCGATATTGGTAACGATATATCGTCGGGTTCACGACGTTAGTGATGCACATCCGGCGCCGTTACCGACATCACAGCGTGTAACACAAATGAGCGACGATCAACGAGCACAAAAACGTTCAAAAACGGTAATCATTGACACGTCGCTCAGTTCCTTAATATCGCTGCAACCACCGGTACAATGTTGTTTGTCGTCCCTGCGGTATAACACAACGCTATGTGTGACACCGCAGGAACGACGAACATCTCCTTACCTGCCTCCATCAGCAATGTGGAAGGAAGAAGGTGGGCAGGATGTTATGTCCTGCTCATCTCCGCCCCTCTGCTTCTATTGGCCGGCCGCTTAGTGACGCTGCAGTGACGTCGCTGTGACGCCGAGCGCACCTCCCCCTTGAGGAAGGGATTGTTCAGCGGTCACAGCGACGTCGTTGAACAGGTATGTGCGTGTGACGCTGCCGTAGCGATAATGTTCGCTACGGCAGCGATCACCACATATCGTTACAACGACGGGGGCAGATGCTATCGAATGCGACATCGCTAGCAATTGCTAGCGATGTCGCAGCATGTAAAGTACCCCTAAGAGTAAAGCATTGGACTATTCTGAAGTGACCTTCTATGAGCCCTGACCTAAATCCTATTGAGTATCTTTGGAAAGAGCTGAAACATGCCGTCTTGAAAAGGCAACCTTCAAACACCAGACAACTGGAGCAGTTTGCTCTTGAGGAGTGGCCAAAATACCTGTCGAAGGGTGCAGAAGTCTCAATGACAGTTACAGGAATCATTTCATTGAAGGGATTGCTTCAAAAGATTGTGCAATAAAATATTAAGTTAAGGGACTGTCATTTCTGTCCAGGCCGATTTCATGAGTTTTATTTTTTTTAAAATTTTGTGGAAGCAGAAAAGCAGCAATGTCTGACTTTCATTTTTTAATTTTCATAGATTTTTTATTTATTATGACTTTTATCAGATTCAAGTTATTTCTGTGATCATTGTGGGTTTTTCTTTCATTAAACGAGGGGTACCAACAATTTTGACCATGTGTGTATGTCATTGAGACCCACATCAATCTCAAGCGCCAGCCATGTCTTGCACTGCTGTCAGTGGATAGGTTAATCAGAGGTTACATAAAAATAAATGGGAGTTCTGACCTGGGGCGGTCATATCATGTGTGAACCCGAGCAGCCGCGCAGGGGCCCAAGAGGTAAGGGGGCCCATTTACACCTCCAAAGCAAGTACAATTGTACATTATGATGAGCTATTGTCATGAGTGTGTCCCGCTTTGGGGAAATCTCTGGCAAGTCTGGGACCAGAAGATGACAATGCCTTATTGTTTGCAGGTCTATAACTGGTATTGAGTGAATCTACGGGGTTAAGGACTTTTTCCTATTTGGCTAGTCCTTTGTAGCCTTAATATCAGGTGCAGCTCTTTTGTGACCAATCCCCTTCGCTATAAAAAGTCCGATGTCTTACCATCTTACACCAGTTATAGATTCTCATTTCTATGCTGACCTCTTTGGAAGGAGCCTGTCTCTTGGAAGAAGCTGTGGAGTCGTGATTGTTGCAGCTGCGGTGTTTAGCTGCATTAGAGGAGCTTGAAGTGTTTTACTTGTTTATTCTCTGTCTCCCCTTCCTTGTAAGTATATAAGAGTTTAGTATGCTCACAAGGGATTAATAGCATAGTATATATATATATATATATATATATATATATATATATATATATATATAATACATTAATAGTACATTGATGAGAATTCCAAACCACTCGTCGGCAGGGTAATATATACAAATCCAGAAAAAATTTAGCTGACATCCACATGTAAAATCCAAAAATGTTTCTTTATTTAAGTCATTTTACGAGTCAAACATGGGGACAGGAAAACAAGTTCCACTTCCTTGTGTTGTATTATTGCGGTGGTGAGACTAGTGCTCTTGCTGGCCTTCTTACTAGCCAGGGTGAGTGAGGGCCTAGGCACGTGACGTGATGGGGGAAGGACATATTAGGATTTTGGGGCCCACATAGTGTTCTTGCAAAGGGGCCACCATCTGTCTGTGTCTGCCAGTCGTTCTAACTACTTTTTTCTTCCAGTGCCATGCATTAGGTCTCGTTCTTGAGATTTATATAATAGTGCTGTATTTTATTTGAGACTTATGTAAAAGTGCTGTACAATGGCCACATTGCTGAAATAATACTACTATCTATGACTTTACGCCATGAGGTACGTTTATAGTAAGTCCCCAGAAAGGAAGTTTAAGGGATTTTCCACTTTTAGAAAAGTGGACCTCAAACAATTACTCTAATGTAAAATAAGAAAGACAGATAGTAGCCATCCTTCCCAATCCTATACCATAAAATCTTATTGCATGCATATGGACAGATACATTCTCCTGCACAATATTTACTTTTTCTTCTCTTCTTTGTTGTAGGATCGGTTAAAAGTTCTGCATCATGAGTGTTTTGTGCCTTTAATACTTTCGTGATCCTGATTTTTGGACCAAACCTACAACCTCAAGCATAGGATGGGTAGCACCGCCATGCTTCCTCGTGGTGCCCTAGCCATGGGAGTAGCACGTGCCATTCGTCGATTCAGTACAGAAATTCCTGACCCTCTTCGGGAAGAAGAGGAATCAGAACTAACTCAGGGTATGAAGCCAACTGCCTACCGGAACGGAAAAGTACACACTAGGCCTGTCCGTCAGCGCAGCCGATTTGTGCAGAAAGATGGCCACTGCAATGTAGAGTTTATCAACCTCAGCGAGAAGAGCCAACGTTACCTGACTGACCTCTTTACCACGTGTGTGGACATCCGTTGGAGGTGGATGTTTCTTATCTTTTCCTTTACTTTTGTAGTTTCCTGGCTCATTTTTGGTTTCTCTTTTTGGCTCATTGCCTCATTGCATGGAGACTTGGCTCCACCACCAGAACCTGGCTCAGAGGAGACCCCTGCCCCTCCATGCTTTTTACAAGTAACCAGCTTTATGGCAGCCTTCCTTTTTTCTTTAGAAACTCAAACTTCCATTGGCTATGGATTTCGGAGTGTTACAGAAGAATGCCCATCGGCGGTATTGACAGTGGTACTGCAGTGCATTGTGGGATGCATTATTGATGCCTTCATTATTGGAGCCATCATGGCAAAAATTGCCAAACCTAAAAAGAGAAATGAAACTCTTGTGTTCACAGAAAATGCAATCATAGCTTTAAGAGATGGAAAACTGTGTCTCATGTGGAGAGTTGCAAATCTACGGAAAAGCCATCTAGTAGAAGCACATGTACGAGCGCAGCTCTTGCAGGTAAGCAACATGATGCCAAGAAGGCTTCTTTTTTCATAAGAGAATTCAGAAAATACTGAGTATACAATGTTTAAAGGATGGATGTTTTTCTAGTGCACCAGAAAGCACAAACCATGGATATTAATAGAAATATTGCATTATCATCCATAGAATTCCAAGTCAATGAAAGAATCAGAGGCAATGGTTAGGGAAAGCAGGGTTAGAATCCAGGAGAGGCAGGCATACATTTTAAGGTAGGAAGCTTGAAAAATGGGCTAGGACTACTAACTCGCCAAGGCTGCCTTATGATTGGTCTGATTACTGGTCTCCTTGATTGGACACTTTGAGCGTCACTCAACCTGATTGGGTGGTGGAGTTCATGGCGCATGCATTGATTAGCATCTCCACCAAGTGCCACCAAGAAGACCAGAGAGGCAGAAACTGGCAGAGAAGAGGCCACCTCCTCGTTGCTGGTAGTGCCTTGTGAGGTGGAACTGGCCATACACGTAAGATTTTGATCAGTCAAAACCCCACCTGTATTCAGCCAACACTTGCCAAAAAATGCCACCTTGACAAGTTATTTTTGTTTTGGCAGTCAATAGTCTATGATAGCCCTTACCATTTATGGTTTGGGTATCATTTCAAGATGATGATTCCCCTGGAATGGTCAAAATTGGAAACCTTTAAAGCATGTGCAGACATCATTGACCTCATGCACCGCACCCAGATATATGCTTTTTTTAATCTAAATCCCAAATTCAGTTAGTAAAAGGCCTTATACCGTCATGCTTTTGATGTGGCACGTGTATTCAAACCAAAAGATGTCTGACACGCAACAAAAACAAACCACAACAATGCCACAAACAAGGGGGACACCAGGACTACACAAGGAACGGTGGGCCCTGGCAGTAGTGAGAGGGTAGATGGGACACCTTCTGCCCTTACCCTGCACTCCTAGCCAGACAGGTTCTGCACCTATCGCTGAGCATTAACCTGAAGCCATGAATAGACCCTATAATAGTCTTGGCTGATGAGTGGGAAGGTAAAGCTAACTAGACCCACCACTACACCAATACAACGCAAGGGTAGGAGAGAAAAATAGGGGAATAACAACCAAAATGGAGAAGATACGATTTCAGGATGAATCCAGAGCAGCTCCTTCCACCAAGGCGGCCAGAATATAAATGGTTTTGTATAATCAATAAAGATTGCTGGGAAACCTTGCTACTTAAACACAAAGGGGTGTGGCTACAGAGCAGCTGCAGCTGACCTACACTGATGGGAAGCTGCTAGCAGAAAAACTGACATTAACTGCTAGAGCACCAAGAGAAACAAAACTGAATTTAAATGTAGAGTTCCAGATGGAGATGAGAGGCTCCAGTCCTAAAGCTGTCACTAGTCTCTAAAAAACAGGAAGACGACTGTGACATATGCAAGGCGGTGATCAAAAGTGGTCGATTTACAAGTGTTATTACTGTTTTATCTATATTTCCCCTTCCCCATTAAAACACCTAGTTTTCCTCCCCATCGCCATTGTTCACCTAACCCTTTCATCACTCACTCACCATTCCTTATTTAATAAAACAATGCAAAAAATAAAAAAAAAACTATTTTGAAAATAAAACTGAAAAAAAGTGGTGAATTAATCAAAAGTTTCCCACAATAAAGATCTGCAGCAATTTATAATTCTATACATCAGAAACCCATCCACACATAGTAAAAAAAAAACTGTAGAAATTTCAGAAAATACTGCAAATCTTTGAATACATAGCATACTCTTTCTGATTTGGAATTGTAGATTTTAGCTACAAATTCTTTTTTAATACAAGGTGAAATCTGCAGCATAACACAGCAAGATCTGCAACACATTTGCAAGTAAGACATTTTCAATGACTCAAGGAATAGAAACTAGGGAGGAAATATACTTTGTCTTAGGCCTCTGTCACACGTTCAGGCCTCCGGTACGTGTTTGGCAGTTTTTTCACGTATTGAAGGCACGTACACACGTGAACCAATGTTTTCCTAATGTATTGGACACACTTAAGTATTTTGTAACGGAACGTGTGTCCATTCCGTACTTACATGTGTCCGTGAGTTTCTCATGCCGACATGTCCATTTTTCTCCGGCAGCACGGGTGTCGCACAGCCCGCACCCGTACCACACGAATGTAGTGTGGATGAGGTCCCGTGTGACACGCGCCGGAGAAACATGTGTCATTATTTTAAAATAAAAAATACAAATACTCACCTCCTTCAGCCCTGCAGAATCTTCCGCTGTAGACAGTTGCTGACAGCCGGCGCTCATTATGAGCGTGTTAAAGAGGTGGGCGTGATGTCACGGGCGCTGATCTCCGCCCCTCCGCTCGGCCGGAAGCAGCATCAGCGGGGAGTGGGCATGGCTTGAGCCGAAGATCAGTACCCTGGACAGCAGCGAGGACCACGTGAGTATGTAAATTACCGGTTCTCCGTGTGTTATCCCGGATAGCACACGGAGAACACACGTGGACCGCACATACCGAAGACACGTACTTACCTAACGCAACATGCAGGGAAAATACGTGTCTCGCGGCACATGCGTGATTTTCACGTGAGTGTGGCAGAGGTCTTAATGGTCTGCTATGCACAATTCAGTTGATAACAGAGAGTAATAGAGGAAGGGTCTAAAATCCGCGCCAAGGACTCAATGGATCCAATGAAGAGATTAATGCTTCTTTTAATATCATGCACAGGTCTACGCGTTTCAGGAGTCGCAGCTCCCTTCTTCAGGACAACAGGCAGTAAAACATCAAATCTTGGGATTTGATGTTTTACTGCCTGTTGTCCTGAAGAAGGGAGCTGCGACTCCTGAAACGCGTAGACCTGTGCATGATATTAAAAGAAGCATTAATCTCTTCATTGAATCCATTGAGTCCTTGGCGCGGATTTTAGACCCTTCCTCTATTACTCTCTGTTATCAGCTTTCCTTGGGGCTGCTGCCTGGACCCGGATTCTTACATGCTTATATAGTGGTTGTGACTGGCACAACCATCAGAGGTGAGTGTGATACTCCTTTTTACCCCCTTCCATTTTTGGGGTAAGACCCTATTGCGCTTTGTTTTTCCACAGTTTCCTATGCACAATTCAGTATGAGATGACAGGTGATGAATTTAATTAAAATCACACATTCGGAGAGTCTAGATGATTATGTAACATTAATAACTATTAACTACTATTACGTTTTGGACCTACCTGTGCCAATTTTACTATTCCGTCCTCTCTTTGACTCTAAAATTATGCTCCAATATGTCCTAAATAAAAGGAGATTGATTATTAGAAGGACAGTGGAAGATAAATACCATTCCTATCTATATTACTACACAAAAGGCCCTCATCAGAACCAGCAGATTTTGGTATGACCAGCTGACCATGTAATGTATAGGGATCTCCCAACCTCCCCAGACAGATCATGACATTGTCAAGATGTGACTATATGATACCGAGGGACAGGCACTCCTATGCTGACCCTCATGCTAGGAGTCTCTAGGCCATCCCTAACCTTAGGGTTACCCCTAATGGTGAAGAAACCTGAGTCTCATGCCTGGCTATGCTCCTGACCAGAACTAATCTGATTCCCCAACCACCAGGGAAGGAAGAGGCAGGAGCAAGATGAAAACACAGATAAAGACATACAAGGGAAAACCAAAACTCTGACACACTGCAAAGTCACAAGAACAAATAGAAAGACTCAGGAGAAAAGGAAGAGCAGGAAGGTAGCAATAAAAAGACAACAAGGGTTATCTCCACAACCACACTTAGCAACAAGTACCACAATCACCAAATAGTCTAGATCACAACACCTCACCAGACTAGCTTAGATAAACTATAGCTGGTGTAGAAGGAAGGATCTAGCCAGCATATACAGTAAGGGAGCAGATGTGATTGGCTCCCCCCCAACATGTGATCAAAGCAGACTAACAAGCAGACCAGCAGAGATTAACTTTTGCTATCCTGCCTATGAACTACTTATCTGGTGGTCAATGCCAGAGTCTGCGTGTGCTGATCACAGACACCAGAGATGTTATCAGGTGGAGTGTCAGAATCTGTAGTCTGAACAGATCCTGACGCCACCATGACAGTTGGCGATGTTTGTAAAAACCTTGTATGCGGCTTGATTCATATGTCCTTCGCAAAGTTTAATCTGCCAATTGGACCATAGAGCACTGGAGTAAGGTAATCTTCTCTGATGAGTCTAATTTTCAGCTTTGCCCAACACCTGGTCGTCTAATGGTTAGACGGAGACCTGGAGAGGCGTACAAGCCACAGTATCTTGCATCCAATGTGAAATTTGGTGGAGGATCTGTGATGATCTGGGGATGCTTCAGCAAGGCTGGAATTGGGCAGATTAAACTTTGCAAAGCACATATGACTCAAGCCGCGTACAAGGTTATCCTGGAAAAACAGTTGCTTCCTTCTGCTCAGGCAATGTTCCCCAACTCTGAGGACTGTTTTTTTCCAGCAGGACAATGTGCCATGCCACACAGCTAGGTCAATCAATGTGTGGATGAAGGACCACCACATCAAAACCCTGTCATGGTCAGCCCAATCTCCAGACCTGAATTCCATTGAAAACCTCTGGAATGTAATCAAGAGGAAGATGGATGGTCACAAGCCATCAAACAAAGAAGAACTGCTTACATTTTTTCACCAGGAGTGGCATATGGTCACCCAAAAGCAGTGTGAAAGCATGCCAAGATGCATGAAAGATGTTATTAAAAATCATGGTGATTCCACAAAATATTGATTTCTGAATCTTCCTGGGGTAAAACATTATTAGTATTGTTGTTTCTAAATGATTATGAACTTGTTTTCTTTGCATTATTTGAGGTGTGAAAGCACTGTGCATTGTTTTGTTATTTTGACCATTTCTCATTTTCAGAAAATAAATAGAAAATTCATTGCTTGGAAATTCGGAGATGTTGTCAGTAGGGTATAGAATAAAAGAACAATTTACATTTCAAAATATTTAAAAAATATACCTATAAAGTGAAAAATCAGAAAAACTGACAATTTTGCAGTGGTCTCTTAATTTCTGCCAGAGTTGTTATATATATATATATATATATAAATGAGATTTCCAGTAAAATTGTAGGTAGAGGACGTCAAAGTGTAACTATTGAAGCCGGTAATCAGCAAAGTGGAGTGGCCATGTCCTTGTAGGAACTGCAGTACTGCTCAACAAGGGGGTCCCAGACATGGGGAATACCATACTGATGACCTAACACAAGATATGTCTTCATGATATGTACAACAGCCCTACAGTTATAAAACCAACATGTGCATCCACTTGCCATTATTGATATGTCATTTTTTACATTTGGGAGGAATATACACACAAATGCACAAAAGAACACATATATATGCATACACACACATAAACACACACCCATATATATATTTATTTCACTTATTAAATATATCCTGGTAAAAATGTTCTTTACATGTGCAGTTGGGTGTATGGGACACCGTCAAATTATGGAAGTTGTGATGTCATATGCAGGTCACAAATATACAGAATCCACTAACTATAAAAGTGAAACTTGTTTGTTGGTCAAGCCCTGACTTGCCACCAATAAACTGGGCACCAGATCAGCCACCAGTATTATTTGCACTGATTTAAGTGTGCCTTGGTGAAAAAGACACAGGTCCATCAAGTTCAACCTGCTATACATTGACTTTCACTAGATTATTTATTACGCATAATGCTGTTTTGAGAAAAACCTCCAGCACTGTTGTAAAAGATGTTATTGTGTCAGCCATTACTACCTCTTGTGGTAGGGCATTCCACAATCTGACTGCTCTAACTGTAAAGACCCCGTTCCTACTTATCTCAAAGGACGGGGCAGCTCCGGAACTGAGCATTTCCAGCCACCAACGACAGAGAACAGCTGATCAGTGGGCGTGCCGTTTTCTCGAACCCTGGCCGATCAGACATTGATGACCTACCCCTATCCTAACGATAGGCCATCAGTATAAAAGTAGTGGACAACCTTTTTAAGACCTATACCCATAACCATCAGTGCCTACGCTACATTGAATTCAGGAATTTGCTCCTGGTTGCCTTTTGTCAATTTTCAACTAGAAATGTGGCAAATAAATGTTTAAGTCTCTAACTCTTCATAAACCACCGAATCTATGTTGTAGATGTTAAGAAATGTTTTGGTTTTTTTATCCTTCACAGCTAGAGGGTTCTATTCTTAGCAATAATTAGTTGAGCATTTATCTATTGGCATCCAAGGTCGCACTGGCAGAAACACCAGGATAAAAATGTGCCGGATGTATTGGGTTACAGGATTTCATTTCTCTCCAATGTTAACTTCTGAACCAGAGAGGATAATCCGATTTAGAGTTTAGGATATATTTTCTAAGAAAATTACATAATGCCATTTTTGCAGTTTTGAGCCAAAATTACAAAATAGGAATGCCATGTTAACCGTTAGTTACGTTATGCAATTCTTGTATAATATATAATATTCAATACTGAACAATGCACATTAAATAGTTTTACTGATTTCTGAATTTCTACTAAATTGTAAATTTTTATTTGGCTTTACAAACCTTTAGGTTATGCTTCAGGCCATCTTTCATCATATTTTGTTACCTCTGCAACCCCTACATACTTGGCCCTAACTCAAGATCCCGTAATGTGCCGGTTTCCACTTGCAGCCACATTGTGTTTTAGTGCCAAATTTCTAAATGTCACTTCCATAAATACATAAAACGTGACTGCAAAGGCATTTGTATTTAGCATCATTCCTATATCTTATTATTGTTATGTATTAGTCTTTCTGTTTGTGTATTTATTCTGATTTTAATTATGTTTTCACCTATTTGTTTAACAGCCTAGAGTCACCCCAGAAGGAGAATACCTTCCATTGGACCATACAGATATCAATGTTGGATTTGACAATGGTACAGACAGAATATTCTTGGTTTCTCCAGTTACCATTGTTCATGAGATTGATGAAGAAAGTCCTTTGTATGAGATTGGCAAAGCAGATCTGGAAACGGCTAACTTTGAGTTAGTGGTCATCCTAGAAGGCATGGTGGAGGCCACGGCAATGACTACGCAATGTCGGAGTTCTTATCTTCCTTCTGAGATCTTATGGGGTTCCAGGTTTGAACCAGTTCTGTTTGAGAAACGCAATCATTACGAGGTGGACTACCTTCACTTTCATCGTACTTATGAAGTTACAAATACACCAACATGCAGCGCCAAAGAGCTTTCTGAAAGAAAGTATTCGATAGTGTCTCGTAGTTCATTCTGCTATGAGAACGAAGTGGCCCTTAACTGCATCTGTGATGAGGAGGCACCTGCTCTTGTGAACACTAAATCACTAACTCCGGAGGTTTCACTTGAGTTAGACAGGCTTAGGGTTGTAGATCCTTTAGAAGAAATATTACTAACATGATTGAGGTTGAAAAGGAAAAACAGAAATTCACTGTCTTGAGCAAGTAGACATGCCGAAGAAATAATTTTTACTCCAGCAACTTTTTACAAGAAAAAAAAAGGGTTTTCTGGTATTGGGGAAATGTAATTTTTAATGGAGTAGGAGATTGGACTTAACTAAACAAAACCTGCATTGGCGCCTCTTCGCCTTCAAGTTTTGTGAAAAGTGATATCTGTATTAATAATAAGTAAATCGGGTCATTTTCTTTCGGATACTAGATTGCTTTTCTTTCATTGTTTTCAGAAAATACTGCTTATTCTTTGTTTGGTGACTCCGAGAAGCCAAAAATTGATTACGTACATATAATACAAGTTATAACTATGAGATTTGGCAAACCTTCGGCAAAAATAAGCTTAATAAGAAAACCTTATAACAAAGACTAACGTGTCTTTTTTCAAACTAAGACACTTTATTGACTTCTGTGAAGTGTAGAAACACAATTCGTTCTGAATATCAGTGAAACATTTTGCTGAGAATTACAATTCGTAAAGTTTAAGAGCCAAACCAAATGCAACCCTGAAACTTGAAAGGTCAACCAAAGCATACCTATAACCAATACACAACGGGAGAATAATTGTTTGTTTGGTATTGAGATGTGTAAAAGAAAATAAAAAATTCTTAGGACATGTGACACCATTATGTCCGAAGGTCCTAAAAAATTATTAAGGGGAATTTCGGTAAATATTCATAGTTTTAAGGCTGACAGAAGAGACAAGTTCATTAAGTTCAACCTATCACCAAATATGTTGATCCAGGGGAAGGCACAAAACCTATGAGGCAGGTGATAATTGCCCCATATTAGGGGGAAACATCCCTTCCCAACTCCACATACGGCAGTCAGACCAGTTCCCTGGATCATCACCCAATCAGAAGATCTACTGCCGATAACCCGTAATATGATATTTATCAAGTAAGACATCACTCCTAAAACTTTACTCAAGCATTCACTGTTTGAGGATTACACCTTATGCTCACTCATGGCCTAAACAAATTGCAATCAAATCTTCCAGCATTAAATTTACAGGGAGTTTGTAACCCCAAAAATGCCTTTTAGACTATCTATACAGTGATATAGGGGGATTCACCCCTATAAAACTCATACTAGAGCTGTAGCTATTACTGGTTAATCCATATGCCAATGAGGGGCCTTCGGTGCAACATTACACTCCCAAGAGTTAAGATCTGGGTGCACCATTACACACTCTCAATTTACATCTTTGGGACGACCCTAGCTTATGATAAGCAGTGCTCCCTCCTAAAGGGAGTTCTTTTCCATGTTATTGCGCATGCACATGGAGACTGACTGGCTCAGTGTGCTTTCCTAACTCACTCTCTGCAGATGCCGCTAGCTAAACTTCCTGGTATATGAGCGGCAGCAGTAAAGAGGAACTATGTAAGAGAGAGCACACCCAGCCACCAGGTGCATGCACTGTTGGGACAGCCAGTATCAGTGTGAATGCGCACAACCTCAGTGTAGTTATTGTTTTAATAGTGAGTGTTGTGCATTACAAGCTACAGTAGTCCCCAAAACGCAAATTGAGGGGCTGAGGCCACAATATGGGTGCACCGAAGAACCCTTATTTGGATTAAAAGTTACTTTGATAAACACTGCACCAGTAACAGCTACAGCGCTACTATGAATTTTATAGAGTTTAGGTACCCTAGACCACTACAGAGTTAGTCTAAAATGTATTGTGGGGGTGATATGGGCCTATATGCACTGAATGATCTACTACAGATCAGTCTGTGTGCATCATTTTATGTGGACTGCCTGTATAAATAGGTTGTTAAATGACCACAGATCGGGAAATGTTTAACAATCAGCAGTTGTTTAGTGCCAGTAGGTTAAAAATGCTATTAACCTACAAATATTGGTTTATTCTGCAGGTTACTAGTGTTCTAAAGCTGTGCGGCTGCTGCACTGAAAGTCTGGCTACTGGGAGAAAATTAACTTTATACCTCTTAACAGCCTCAGGCTTTCAGTCATAGAGGCGTGGCTTCTGTCACCATTTTGTACATGGTGAATGGTGGCTGTAACCGTGCCCTCATCACTGACTGACAGCCAGCTTTGAAGATAGTGACAGTTGTAACCACGCCCCAGCACTAACTGACAGCTGGCTCTGTACATAATGAGTGGTGGCTGTAAACACGCCCCAGAAGTGACTGACAGCTGGCTCTGTTCGTAGTGAGCGGTGGCTGTAACCACACCCCAGCATTGACTGACAGCCGGCTCTGTACATAGTGAGCGGTGACTATAACCATGCCCCTGCACTGAGTGACAGCCGGCTCTGTACATAGTGAATCGTGGCTGTAACCACGCCCCAGCACTGACTGGCAGCCAGCTCTGTACATAGTGAATGGTGGCTGTTACCAAGCCTCAGCACTTACTGACAGCCAACTCTGTCCTGAGCCATCTGTTAGTGTCAGGGACCAGTCACAGCTGCCACTCACAATGCTGTGAGCAGTGACTAAAGCCACGCCAACTATGGTTAAATACCCAAGGCTACCGCAGTAATACAGTTCACTTCCTCCCGGTAGCTAGGCTTCCAGTGTAGATGCCGGGCAGCTTTAGAGCACTCTTAACCTGTGGAATTCACCCCATATCTGCAGATTAATAGCATTTGGTATTTGGTATTTGGTAACATGATATTTTTTTTTCTTTAAATTTCACTTGACCCAGATTCTCAATGTACAGCTACCAACTTCTGGCATAGTACGCAAGCAGAAGAAAATGGCTGTGTGTTTGCTATGATGTTCTCTACCAAGAAATAATATGGTATGGTAGTAGACATGTCTAATAATTCTCAGGACATTTATAAAACGTCTCCACCATATTTGCAGTTTTTGAAGACCTCATTGCGCTCCGATGTAAACTCATCACACTTTTAGACTCCTGTTTTAAAAATGATACACTTTTTATGTTGGACGTCTCCATGGCACATTATCTCATACCTAAACAGGCTACTCAATGTTGTGCTCAATCTCTTCAATCTTCCATAGTCAAATTAATCATTCATCAATTTTTCGGAATGTTCACACTAAGCAGAGGCAAGACTTTGGTACCGTACTTTCCGTATGTATGACATCTTTACCAATATACATTAAGCTCTTGGGCAGTGTTACTTTCTAAGTCTCTTTTAGAGCTTTTCAACTATTTTTCCAAACATGAAATAGAATGGAGTCAAAGTTTTGTGTCTCATATAACCTCAAGAGAGTGCCAAATGTAAAAATTTGATGGAATCTGGAGTCGTGAATCACTGTCAAGTCCATAACATCATTCTGGGAAGATGTTTCTCCAAATTAGTTTTATTAAGCCGAAAAACCCTACAAGTGCTATGTACCATACAGAAGAGAAGGATAAAAAATGGTCTGTACTGGCCATGCCCAATGGTCTGGTTATAGAGTATTGTGGAGTCAAAAAACAAAACTACATGTATCATTAATCCTGTTTTGACATACATTATATCTTTAAGATTTTGCCAAAAGAACTATTTATACGTGTAACTGGAAATGTTTCCAACTACACCTTGTTATTCCTTTTCATGGTGCAAATGTTTCAGGTTTGTTTCGAATAAAGAATATTTTGGATCTTAGTAGAATAGTTCTGTTTCTATGCTCTACAAATATTGCAGCAATAGTTGTTTTTAATAAATCGACTTATTGAGCATGTGAATCTCTTGCAATAAAAATGAGTACAGTTCACAGGAGCTAAGAATATTGATATGAAATATTTTTAAAATGTCTTTAATGGGATTACAAATGCAACTAGCTTCTTCAGAAGGAAGAGGACTTGATCTCTGAAGTCATCTCACTCATCGCCGCAGCTGATTCGCACCATGCTACAGGGCTTTCCCATAGTCCTGCACATGGACGTTCACTGCTTCTATAGCACCCCATTGGGCAGGCGGTTAACCTACTCGTCACCGGGCCGTCGACTGTTGTCGTGACGGGCGGCCTAGCCCGGCTCCGTTGCCCCAAGGTGTACAGAAGATGGCTGGGGAAGGATGATGGGGGTAGTAGTGAGGTTAATGTCGTGACGCCACCTGTGGTACGCAGCCAGGGAATGGACTGCCGCTGCTGTCGCTGTCCTCCGGGGCAGATGGTGGTAGCAGCTATGGATGGTATCGCTCCCCACAGGTGGAGCGGGCCCCGGGGAGGATGATGAGGGAAGTAATGGCAGGCACTGAAGCACGGAGCCGGTAATGAAGAAACAGAGTCTATGGCTGAGGTTCCAGTTTGTTTACTCATTTTTAATGCGGTGCCGCTCACCCAGGTAATACCGGTCACTTGCTATGATGGGCTCCATCGAACCCGAACCCGTTAGAGATCAGTCCGGTTTGGGGTGTTTGGTGGGTTTCCTCCTTATAACGCCTGTCTGTGGATCCCCTGACTTGAAGCTACGAGGGGACCCTGAGTTTCATGAGTAGAACTCTTGTGCCTTATATGCAGGTGCCGTGGTTCCGCTGTGGGGTCTGAAGTCATCCAAGGCCCCGGATCCTATATGGCACTGTGCTCTAAGGTGCTTTGTGATCAGGGAAGCTTGAAACTTCCCCATCCAGGCAGATTCTGGAAAACCAACGTGGAGTATGATCTTCCCTAGGGTCCTGCCGCCCTGTGTGGTGTCGATTCCGTGGGGAGCAGGTTCACTCTCCTAACAGCAATCGTGTGAACTTCTCCTTCCCACCAGAGCACCTGTAAGATGCGACTGCTCCGTTCCTCTCCTGCTGGAAAACTCCTTACTGTTGTAATGGCTCCTGACTCCCCTTGCTGGCTGCACCTACACTCTCCCAGGTTCTAAGCTAGTGGGACTGGGTCACCTGTTTGAGGGCATCCTGGAAATGCCACTCTGTCGGCGACCCCTTTATTACCCGACCCTAGCCCAGTCCCCAGTGGGAACACGGCAACCTGGTGTGTATTTGAGTGTGTAATGTAGTGAAACCGGGACTTATCTGTTCAGCATCCGGGTTTAGCATTACACCCAAATTTGGATGCAATACTCTGTGGCGACTGAAGCCTCAGGGGCGCAACACTTCTCCCTCCCGGAGCCTGTGCGCACTGCACAGGTCCTCTGGGAGTGCTTCTAAGGTGAATGCACGCACCGCTGCCCTTCTCTTAAAGGGCCAGAGTGCCATTTCCTGGAAGTGCCTTTCAGCCTATCGCTGAGAGGCACTGGTACTTAAGACACTCTCCCACTAGGGGAGGAGCCTGATCAATGCTATTAGTTAGTGGTTTGCTCCCTAGCCAGCTAGTTGTCAGGTCCCCTTGTCCTCTGTGCTTTTCATTACAGTGTACAGTGTCCTTGCCTGTCTCCCAGTCCCATCTGTACTCCGGTGTCTGTCCACCCCGGCCGTGTCATCTGCCTCAGCTACCCGGTCATTAGCAAAACCACAAAGGATCACATATGGAAACGAGAAGTAAAGAAACACTGAATCACACTAGAATATCTCTTAATCCTTAAAGGGTATATTCAGGACTTAAAAAACAAAAATGTGCCTAAGCATTAAGAGGCAGGTAGTTGTTACCTACCTGCCTGTTTTTCCTGGCGCAGTTCTTTGCCAGAACAGATCGGTCACAGATCGCTCCTGCCGGCAATACAGCTTCTTCCGCTGACATCTTGACAACAGAGCGGCGACTTCTCATCTACTTAGCTCTGTAGACGAGAAGGAACAACCGACGTCACACTGATTGACAACCAGCTTCCCCGTCTACAGAGCAAAAGCGGAAAAGAAGCATCCACTCTGATAATGAAGCCATTGTATCACTGGCAGGAGCGGTCTCAGCAGGCGAAGAACGGCACCAGGCACAAGGCAGGTAGGTAGCAACTACCTGCCTGATAATGCTTAGGCACATATTTTTTGTTGATGTTAAGGTCCCAGATATACTCTTTAAATTCCTCACAGTCCCCCTTTTACTCTGACAGCTTCGTACCTCCTTAGCATTCTCTCAAGCCTTCGTCAGGTCATCATCTGGAATAAACGTCCATCGTGCATAACATCTAGGCTTACATGTCCACTTTAAATATTCTATCCTAATATATAAACTGATTAACTGCTTAAAAAAGTTTGATATCTCCAGCTAAAGCACTTCACCTCATCTCAGGAGGAAGTTTTCTCCTTATGGAGAGTGACACATGAGGTCTGACATGGGAGTATGAGGAGACTTAAAAGCCTTGCATTCACTCATCCCTAATTTCTTCAGCCTCCAATTCCCACCCATTACTATAATTTGAACAAAGATGTACATCCTCTTCTCACTCCCCATGCATTATTTGTTACCTCTAATCTAATTTTATTCACTCCCCATTTGGTATACATCTATGGAGAATGGCACACCAGTCATGCCAGTATGAGGAGACTTATATGCCTTGCATTTACTTCATCCCCATTTCGTATAAATCTACAGTATGTATCTAAATGGGAATCAGTTTTGGGGTGAACCCTACATACAATTGGGCTTCATTTCGTAGTTTCAGAGTTTCTTGTGGTATTAGAGAATTGTGTGCAAAATAACATGTAAAAACCGAGACATTAAGGATATTTACAAGTATCCAGCTGTCTAAAACAGTTGAGTTTAGTTTCAGCATGGAAGGAAGCAGACTTGTCATAAAATATGTGGTTAACCCACAGTCTATAGCAGAGAGAGAGAGAGAGAGAGAGAGACACTTTTTGTTTCTGCTGCTAATAAAACACATTGCAACAGCTTCCTGTTCACTTCTTAGACAGCACAGATGTAAACTATGTTTTAAAGAGAATCTGTTAGCATAATTGCCCCACTTCCAAATTATTTATATGTGCATGTGGCGCCCCTGAGGCTTCAGTCGTCACAGGGTACTGCATTTCACTTAAGGTGCAATATTCATCCCGGGTAAGGAGGCGGTTATTCACTGGTATTTATCACATTCACACAGCATAGACAGTTTAGGTGCTTTTCCAGCTTAGAAGCCAACCACTGGGACTTTCCCTGTTGCTACAACAACCGCCTGGGGGGCAAGGCAGCACTGAGGAAGTAAGACAACACACAGACATTCACCTCAGAACAGTCCAGGACACGAAGGAATACGGCTACTGAGGGGAGTGCTTCAGAGCTCCCTCGGGACCGGCTGAGGGGAGTGCTGCAGAGCCCCCTCGGGGAAAGAGGAGAAGATTCACAGACAGGAACAGAGAGAGACGCGGGAGTACACGGTCGCTGAGATGTGAGCTGGGAGCTCCATCGGGACCGGCGCCGATGGGATGTAGAGCCCTAGGTTAGAGGGGACTTTATGTCCTTTTAACAAATCTGCCGGGTGAGGAGATTCCAGGTTTCCTTCACCCATCTCAAGTGCCCAGGGCACAGCAGCAAAGAGAGCCAAGAGCTGGGACCACGGTCCGGTCCAACGAAGGACTCGCGTTGCCTGCTAAACAGGACCAGACTTAAACACAGATCAGGAGTCCCTGTAGAGCTTTATGTCACAGGGATTCACCAAACAGCGCAAAGGAGGAAAGGTCTCACAGTTCACAACACCAGTGGTGGCCTCTGAACAATTCGGGATCGACCGGAGCCCATCACAGCGAGGACCGGCACTCAAAGGGTGACATAAAGTGAGTAAAGAGAACTTTGACTGCACCGCTTGTGTCGACCCATTATTGCCGGCGCCCACACCATCGCGCCCCCAGTGCTATCGGCGCTTGAGAGACTACCACCACCATCATCCCCCCTGGGGCACAGCTCTGCCTATGGAGAGCTGAACCATCCGAGCTGCGTAGTCATCCGCCCCAGGAAAGAAGTCCTGCAGTGCCGACTCATATTGGCCACACAACACAGGTGGCGTCACAAACAACAACCCCCATCGTCCCCATCCCCAGCCATTTTATTGGCACCCAAGGAGAAGCACTGCGGCTCGGCAACGAGTAACCCTGACCCCCTGGGCGTGTCATGCATGTAGTACCTTCAAAGAGAAGTCCAGCGATACCTTTTCATGGCTATTTCATTCCTCCGTTACTGAGAAATCAGCATTTGAATAGCTATGCAAATGAGACTGTAGATCTGAAGCCTCCGTCACTCCAGCTCTATTCCATGCCCAGTGCCGCCTCCTTCATCTTACCTGACAATCTCGATGCTGAGTGACTTCAAGCAAAGGGGCAGTCAGTCAAGTAGGAGAGGGCAACAGTGGCCAGAGAATAGAGCTGGAATGACAGAGGCTTGAGATCTGCAGATAGGTCTTCTCCATTGTTGGACAAATAACTAAAAGTGTCTAAAACACATAATAAATATGACGCAAAAAATATTTTAGGCTAAATTCCTATGGAATGGATCTGTCACTATACTATGAATCCCTATCTAGCATGGGATATGGAGAGAGATCTAGTACCCCATCATAAAAAAAGTAACTGAATGTTATAAATAACAATTTAAATAAGTATTATATAAAAATACTTATACACGAATCAAGCACAAGAATTCTAATAACTTTAGTAGACTAATGAGGCCAGGAAAAAGCCTATCATTATCAATACATACAATTTGACACATGAATAAGTAAGATGTATAAAAAATCCGTTTATTGAATATATGAGTAGCATATAAAAAGAAAACAGACTACAAAGGTGCTACTTCGGGTTAGTGCATTAGGATAGGTGGGAAACAGGTTGGGGCAAGGTAACAGGTGGGTGCTCCCACCCTATAGTTGTGCATTGATAGGCATAACACTATTGCATTGCATGTAAAGTGGATTTGGTGCTATTTGGTATTTTTCTCCCTCTGCGAGTGGGGGCCAACCTGGCTGGGGAGCAACAAATGTAAATGTGATGGTAGCCAATTCTCACACTAGGTAAGGGGCTGTACAAACCGAATTGCGAAAGGGAAGGGAAAGGAAACTCTGTGTCTAGGGAAGGGGGAGATGGTGACCCCTGACCAAACCTACTGTTGGTCCCTCACCACCCTAGATAATTCCGCACCTATGCGCCTGATCCAGGCTGACCCTGAAATAGGCCCTAGGTAGGGAACGGATGGGTTGGGTGCTTAGTCAATTCTACTAAGCTCTAAAGAATAAACAGGGAAAACACACAGGGGAAGTAAATTAATAGCTTACCTCCTGATGACTTAGGGTACCGTCTCACTAAACGATGTACCAGCGATTCCGACTACGATACGACCTGGTCAGGATCCCTGGTGCGTCGCTACATGGTCACTGGTGAGCTGTTAATCAGGCAGATCTCACCAGTGACCAACGACCAGCCACCAGCGACTCTGCACTTGGTAACCAGTGTAAATATCGGGTAACTAAGCAAAGCGCTTTGCTTAGTTACCCGATATTTACTCTGGCTACGTGTGCAGGGAGCCAGCGCTAAGCGGTGTGTACTGGTAACCAGGGTAAATATCGGGAAACCAAGCAAAGCGCTTTGCTTAGTTATCTGATATTTACCCTGGTTACCAGCGTACGCTGCTTAAGCTGGGTTCACACATAGAGACAGCGACAACGACATCGCTGTTACGTCACCATTTTCTGTGACGCAACAGCGACCTTGTAAGTCGCTGTTATGATCGCTGCTTAGCTGTCAAACACAGCAGACGCAGCAGCGTTCATAACGACACATGTCGCTGTGCTACATGTGCAGAGAGCAGGGAGCCGTGCACACTGCTTAGCGCTGGCTCCCTGCACTCCTAGCTACAGTACACATCGGGTTAATTACCCGATGTGTACTGCAGCTACATGTGCAGAGAGCAGGGAGCCACGCACACTGCTTAGCGCTGGCTCCCTGCACTCGTAGCTACAGTAAACATCGGGTTAATTACCCGATGTGTACTGCAGCTACATGTGCAGAGAGCAGGGAGCCGGCACTTGCAGCGAGAGCGGCGGACGCTGGTAACGAAGGTAAATATCGGGTAACCAGGGAAAGGTCTTCCCTTGGTTACCCGATGTTTACCCTGGTTATATCGCGGGTGGGGAGGACGCCGCTGCCGTGCTCGCTAACGCTCGGGTCCGGCATTGCTGCGGCTGCTGCTGCTCAGTGGCTCAAGCGGTGGGCCGGATCCGGGGACTCGAGCGGCACTCCTCGCCCGTGAGTGAAAGGGGTGGTTGGTTTGGGGGATTTAGTCCGTGACGCCACCCATGGGTTGTTGTGAAGATAGGCACCACCGCTGCTGGTGACGGGGATCCCGGGAGCGATGGTAGGGAGCGGCTGGGATGTTGTTTTCCCCCTCCGTGGGTAGGGGGTCGGTGGTCCCGGGGCCCGTTGGTGTGGCGGGGAGGCAGGATTGGTGAGGTGCAGGGTTGCAGGGACAGCGCGGCGCGGTGCCGGATGGCACGGGTGTACTCACTCAGTAAGAGATGCACAAAGTCCTCGGTAAACCAAACGGCTGGATGGACGGGTCCCGCAGCCGGCTGCAGTGTCTCTCCCCGGACAGGTGATGGCGGCTGTCTTTCCCTGCACCTTTGTGTACTTGTTTGACTACGGTGGATCCCCAACGGTAGTCCGCTCCCCAGTGTATGGATGCCGGAGGAGCCCGTTTGCCCGCAGGCGCTGGTCCTTGGGTCTCTAGCCTTAGGCGGTAGCTGTGTACCCTCACGGTGCGGATGGTTGCCTTCTAACGGGTCTTTGGCTGTTAGGAAACCCCTGGGGTTCCAGTCACACTCGGATTTGACTGTTGACGGCGACTCCAAGCCTAGTCGGGGTCCGATAGCCCTGCCTGTGTGTGCTGGCTTCACTTCGCTCCCCGGTCGGTACCGGCGGGCCACCGCCCGACCCCGGTCCTACGGTTCCGCGTTGATTCACCACTCCTGCAGACGGCCACCACCGTCTGCCAACCTTGTTGTCAGTGCCTCGGCCACAAACCCAGACACCCTCCGCTTCACTCCTCTCACTTCAACCTCCAGGACTCATCTGCTCCTTTTCCCGCCTCCAGGCCTGTGAACTCCTCGGTGGGTGGGGCCAACCGCTTGGCTCCGCCCCACCTGGTGTGGACATCAGACCCTGGAAGGAGGCAACAAGGGTTTTATGTTTGGCTAATGTTACTGTCTGGTGGGGGTGGGGGAGTGTAAGTGTTACCTGTGACGACCTGGCTAGTCCAGGGCGCCACAGTTACAGCTTACCGCAGCTGCCAGACGCCGGCTCCTGCTCCCTGCTCGCTTCATTTCGTCGCTCTCTTGCTGTCACACACAGCGATGTGTGCATCACAGCGGGAGAGCGACGACCAAAAAATGAAGCTGGACATTCAGCAACGACCGGCGACCTCACAGCAGGGGCCAGGTCGTTGCTGGATGTCACACACAACGACAGCGATGGGACGTCACTGCAATGTCACAGAAAATGGTGACGTAGCAGCGACGTCGTTGTCGTCGTCGCTGTGTGTGACACCACCCTTACACAGAGTCGGTTGCTCGTTGGTCTCCCGCGGTCAAACACAGCGATGTGTGCTGCACAGCAGGAGACCAATGAGCAAAAAATGAACCAGAACAGTGTGTAATGATCAGCGATCTCACAGCAGGGGCCAGGTCGCTGCTTAGTGTCACACACAGCGAGATCGCTGATGAGGTCACTGGTACGTCACAAAAAACGTGACTCAGCAGCGATCTCGCTATGTGAGAAGTACCCCTTAAGGCCCCGTCACACTAAGCAACATCGCTAGCAACATCGCTGCTAACGAACAACTTTTGTGACGTTGCTAGCGATGTTGCTGTGTGTGACATCCAGCAACAACCTGGCCCCTGCTGTGAGGTCGTTGGTTGTTGCTGAATGTCCTGGGCCATTTTTTAGTTGTTGCTGTCCCGCTGTGAAGCACACATCGCTGTGTGTGACAGCGAGACAGCAACAACTAAATGTGCAGGCAGCAGGAGCCGGCTTCTGCGGAGGCTGGTAACCAATGTAAACATCGGGTAACCAAGAAGCCCTGTCCTTGGTTACCCGATATTTACCTTTGATACCAGCCTCCGCCGCTCTCACTGTCAGTGCCGGCTCCTGCTGTGTGCACATTTAGCTGCAGCACACATCGGGAAATTAACCCCATGTGTGCTGTAACTAGGAGAGCAGGGAGCCAGCGCTCAGTGTGCGCTGCTCCCTGCTCTCTGCACGTGTAGCTCCGTGCGTTGGTAACCAAGGTAAATATCGGGTTGGTTACCCGATATTTACCTTAGTTACCAAGCGCAGCATCTTCCACGCGGCGCTGGGGGCTGGTCACTGGTTGCTGGTGAGCTCACCAGCAACTCGTGTAGCCACGCTCCAGCGATCCCTGCCAGGTCAGGTTGCTGGTGGGATCGCTGGAGCGTCGCAGTGTGACATCTCACCAGCAACCTCCTAGCAACTTACCAGCAATCCCTATCGTTGTTGGGATCGCTGGTAAGTTGCTTAGTGTGACTGGACCTTTAGGGAAAGGAACTGCAACAACAAAGTTTCTCCAGATGTATACAAGCCGACTGCTTTCACTGAAGACTTGATAAGGGTATTAGATCTATCACCAGCACAGAGTAAGGGGGGAATAAGGGTATTTAAAGACACAAAGGGAAGTGCTGATTATTAACAGCTGCAAAGGTGAGGAAATTTGCAGGGTCCTAAAGAAAAGGGGATAAACCCCAAGCAGGGAAAAAGGGAAAGTCAGATCGCTTGTGTAGCCAAATGCTGCGACCTTCTACAGCCAAAAGTACAGGACTGTCTGTCAAGCGTGACACAGTCGTGACTCCAATACTGGAAACACAATACCTTGAAAATGGCACAAGGATGCACAGAAGAATATAAGGATGACTTGAGGGTTTTTAAAAAAACAAACAAAAAAAAACCTATGCAATAAGATTGCACATTTTAGGGCCCCTTAAAGTGAACCTGTCATCAGAAACTTAGCTATAAAGCTAAAAGTTTCCCCCTCTGCAGCTCCCGGACTGCATTCTAGAAAGCTTCCTATAGTTTTTGTGGCCCCTTTTATTCCAAAATAAATACTTTATAAACTTGTACCTTTTCGTATACAAATTTCTTAAATCTTCCATGGGGGCGGGCTGCCTGATGTACGTTGCTGTCCTCCTGCCGATTTACGCCGCCCCCGAACGCTGAATTTCAAACCTCAGGACGCCGCCCCTGGGCGCCCGTGGTCCCGCGCATTCGCTGTGCTACTGTAGCGGTGCCGTGCACTGCGTGCACGTGTGACCGCTAGTGACGCTTTGCACGGGCACGAGGTTATGGGCGGCGCTGTGAGTGTCATAAGCAAGTGCCGCCCATAACCTCGTGACCGCACTTTCGCCTATTCCTCCAGCGTTCTGCTCGCTGGTCAGATGACCGGACGTCACCTCCTTCCCATCCTGCTCAGCAGCAGGAAATAGATGGGAGGAGCGGACGGAGCAGTCGGTGCCCGCGCAAAGCGTCACTAGCGGTCACACGTGCACGCAGTGCACGGCACCGCTACAGTAGCAGAGCGCATGCGCGGGACCACGGGCGCCCAGGGGCGGCGTCCTGAGGTTTGAAATTCAGCGTTCGGGGGCGGCGTAAATCGGCAGGAGGACAGCAACGTACATCAGGCAGCCCGCCCCCATGGACGATTAAAGAAATTTGCATAAGAAAAGGTACAAGTTTACAAAGTATTTATTTTGGAATAAAAGGGGCCACAAAAACTATAGGAAGCTTCCTAGAATGCAGCCCAGGAGCTGCAGAGGGGGAAACTTTTAGCTTTATAGCTAAATTTCTGATGACAGGTTCCCTTTAATCAAATTGGAGGGAAAGGAATAAGATTCCCTGGTGCTCTGAAACGCGTAGCTTTATTGGAGCTCATCAATATAGTGGACCTAACATTTATTCTCATGGTTGTCTGTGAATCCTTGCTCTTTCTCCAAGGTATTGAACCACTGGTTACTTTCACATGTCAATTTATTAAATACACATACAACAAATATTCCTTTTAATATATAAAGCTGAAGTCACATGTATTCCCAATTCAATACCAAAAATCTCATGTATGTAAACTTTTGACTTTTCAGAAAGTAATAAAAATGCCTTAAAACATTCTCTCTCTCATTATTCTGGCATTTAGCAAATATAAATAATTTTGGTTCCTAATTGACCTAAAACGGGAAAGGTTTATTCTGAATTCATGTCAAATAGTGAGAAAAACATGAAGATGTGTCTTTATAGAGAGTGGAGGGAAACTTCTGGTTTCAACTGTATCGTACTAAAAATTGCTTGAGATTTGATTCGCACCACAAATTCACACAAAATGTACAGAGTCTGGACCTAACCTTACTGTCTATGAGCACTGTATATGGACTTCACATATAATAGAGTCTTAAGTATATATTGGCACATCACACCTGTCACTTAAAGTTTTGGCTGTTGAGATGTCAGCATGACTTATGGCTAATCATTAGCTGAAGAAAATCTGTCACATGTACAAAGGATTCCACTGGTTACGTCAGAATGTAAGACAATCACTCAATGAAATCCCCTCTGGATATGAAAATCTCACGTCAGTGCATCTTCTGAAAGAGGATTACAGTATGACATGTCACTAAATCAGTGTTTCTCCAACGCTGCCAAGGAAGACTTAAGGCTACTTTACACACTGCGATATCGGTCCCGATATCGCTAGTGTGCGTACCCGCCCCCATCTGTTGCGCGACACGGGCATATCGCTGCCCGTGGCGCACAACATCGCCCAGAGCCGTCACACATACTTACCTGTCCGGCGACGTCGCTGTGACCGGCGAACCGCCTCCTTTCTAAGGGGGCGGTCCGTGCGGCGTCACAGCGACGTCACTGAACCGCCGCCCAATCGCAGCGGAGGGGCGGAGATGAGCGGGACGTAACATCCCGCCCACCTCCTTCCTTCCGCATAGCGGCCGGGAGGCAGGTAGGGAGACGTTCCTCGCTCCTGCGGCGTCACACGCAGCGATGTGTGATGCCGCAGGAACGAGGAACAACCTCGTTACTGCTGAAGTAACGATAATTGGGAATGGACCCCCGTGTCGCCGATTAGCGATTTTTCACTGTTTTGCAACGATGCAAAATCGCTAATCGATGTCACACGCAACGGCATCGCTAATGCGGCCGGATGTGCGTCACGAATTCCGTGACCCCAACGACTCCGCATTAGCGATGTCGTAGCGTGTAAAGCCCGCTTTAGGGATATCCTCCACACAACACATAATCAACAGCAAACTACACTTGTCTATCGCTCTCCCGAACTCCATTGTCATCCATTGACATCTCTTGAGCTGTTACAAGGGTCATCTTATACCCAATTCACCTTAGGCCTAAGCCACACGGCATGAAAGTTGGTGCGAGTGGCGTGCGATAAAAAATCGCATTCCACTCGGACTAATATTAGCCTGTGTGTCAGCACCCATGAGCGATTATTTTCTGAGCCCTAATCGGACCGAGAAAACAATCGCAGCATGCTGCAACTGTAATGCGATCCTGTTTTGTCCCACACCCATTCAAGTCTATGGGGAGAGAGAAAAATCACACTGCACTCGCGGTACACCAGTGTACCTCGAGTGCAGGGCGAGAATAGCAATAGCCGGCAACGGAGGAGAGAGGGAGATAAATCCCTCCCCTCTGCAGCTCCAGCACTCCCCTCCTCAAAGCCGGCCCTCCCCTCCTTAGCACCGGCCCTCCCCTCCGCAGCACCGGCCCGCCCCTCCTCAGTGCCGACTCGCCCCTCGCAGCTGAGGTCTGCTCGCACAATCGGACCTCAGTCGCAGGGACACTTGCATGACATTCGGTTCTGCTGTACTGCCAGCGTGTCATGCGAGGGGATCGCAGTAATCCCCATGTGGCCCCAGCCTTACCCTCAATCTTTTTGTGACCTAAGGCAAGACCGGACACTTTCACAATGAAAGAACAAAAGTATGGCCACTGAACTGAAGACATCATTTAACAGCAGTGGCACAAATGAGTCTAAAATGCAAAACAAAACAAAAAAGGGGCTACATGGAAATAAAAAATAATGATAAAAAATAAATAAACCAAAATCACATAATCAGTTATTATGCCCCCGGTGGCACTAAAAACCCGCTCTGACAAAACACTAGCAACAAGGCAGGCCAGCACCTACAAGGCGTAGAGGGAAAGTTCATGTCACATGTCCAGCTTGGATACCCAATAGTTGTACAGCACAAAGGAATCATTGAGGGTGCTGGTTCAAACGGCTAGGTACTCCTTCACCATCTTACTAAACTTTTCCTCCTTGTCAGAGTACCCCACGTATCAGGGCCTGGCTCCTGGGAGGGTCTAATGAAACTGTTCCAGACCTTTGATAGTGTTCTCCTGCCTCTGCTGGACCTGGTGGGTGTCTCTCTAGTCTTTCCTCCTTGGTTGCCCAAGGAACTATGACCTCTGACGCCAGCATTATCAGATGTGAACTTTTTGTACCAACTAGGTCTTTCAGGTATTGCACCATTTTACTAGCCTTCTACATCTCAGGAACCCTCCTTTTAATTTTTCATAGGCCTTGCACTTAATGCATAGGTTTAACCAGTTCAGGAGTCTCACTCCTTACAAAAAATGCTGAAACCTGATGCACACGATTCCTTTTTATCCCTGACTGAAATGAAAAACTGTTGAAGAGCATGTCAATTCTTTCAGAGGTTTTGCAGTATTTTTCACCCTTGGAAGCCATGAGAAAGTGCAAAAACGCAGCGCAAAAACTGTGTGAACATAACCTGAAGGGTGAAGGATGCGTTTTTTCTCTCCTTTAAATTTACCTTAAATACAAGTTATTATACAGGAAAGAATGTTTCCTAACATATAAAATCCATGTTATGAACTGTTTGTAATGTTTTACTGTCAGTCCGTAAAAGCGGTGTAATGACAATATTGTTCCCAGCAACAACCTGAGAGTCAGAGATGTGTCCTGGCTAGTGTTGAGCGGACCCGGATCTTAAAAATCCCCATTCATTTACATAGGAGCGGATTCCGGATCGGATCCGGACTTCGACGGCAACCCGATCCGGATCCGTCGGACCCGGATTATAGCCGATCGCTCAACTCTAGTCCTGGCATCTTCCCCATGTTGTACCCATTCAATTTGAGCAATTGTTTCATTCTTTTCAATAATTTTATTGCCGCCTAGACCTCCCAGGGGTCTGCCGGAAAAATGCTCAAGTTACCCATTGACTTTCATTATACTCGTTACTCGAAACGAGCACCCGATCCGTCCGATTTTCTCGATTCGAATACCGAGCACCCAAGCATTTTAGTGCACTGCTTACCCATCAATACTTATTATATTTTTCACTTTTTTTTTTAGAACTAAAAATGTTACAAAAAACATCTGAATTCTTCAAGATTTGGTACGGGGAAGTACCAAGCGTGTGGCGAAAGGGAAGGGAAGGGAAACCCTGTGTCTAGGGAAGGGGAGATGGTGACCTACCTACTGAGGGAGTATTTAAGCACCAGAAGAATACTGATGATCTGCAGCTGGGTGGAAGACGAGTTTCTGCTGGATTCAAAAGGGAGAGATGAATCCAGCAGGAAAGCTACCTATACCAATGAATACTAACAGCAGGAACAACAGAAAGTCAGGGAGCATTTTGTGCAGCCAATCACTGTGACCTTCTATTGCCAGAAACCAGATGACTGTCTGTCACCCGTGACACACCCATGACAATTTGTTTTGTAGAACTATATGACCACCACATTCTCTAAATTTGACTTCTATCACAACTGTAGTCTACGTGCAGGACAGGTAAAGTTACATACCTTTGCTGGATGTTTCAAATCTGGGAAATAATCAATGACAGAAGCAGCAGCCGAGCACTTCCATCGTAAATAGCAAATATTGTGAGACAAAAGTAGCGATAGCAGCAAATCTTACCTTGCTGATCTTTTCTCTACTTTTTTTGTTTTGAACCGTATGAAGAGAACTTCCTCCTCAGACCACAGTGGTTATAGGGAAAGCGCTGTATGTAGGTGTAGACGCATGTGTAACATCAGCACACCTCACCACTAAAAACAGAACTTTTATAGCGCAGTGGCGTGAGAAACATTAAAATTTAATAGCAAACACTTGTAACAGCAGAAGCTGGGGGTTGGCCCCTTCCAATCTCATTGTCATGCGATGTTCAGCTCTGCACACACCTGCTGGCATGGTGGTGTCAGACTCTGTTCACACTTCAGAGTCTGACGAGCAACCTGAGGCTTCTGGAGTGTTAAGCCAGAGCCGGAGGTTGGCTGCTTCAGCTTCACTGTTCTGCAGCTGTGCAGGAGTTAATCCCTTCAGACTGTCGAGTAGGATCTAAATGCTCAGGTTGCTGATTGCTAAGTGCAGTTCTCTCCTCCCTATATTAAGCAGGGCTTCTTTCCTTTATGTGCCAATGATATCTTCAGCGGTCTCGGTCTTGGGGTTTCCCCTATTTATGGTGATCCGTGCTACGCCTCTGAGTGGTGTGAGCGGTTCCCTGTTGTGTGTTACTTCCACCCCTTTTTCACTACTCCCCAATACACATATTATCTCTCCTCTGTGTGTTGAGTGTTGTGTCTACGAGTTTCAGTTCTCCCTTGTCCGTGTGATTTTGTAGGATTTCGTCATTGTGTTTCAAGGGTGTGGGAGAGGGGGAGTAAGATCAGGGCTCGGGCAAGAGTTAGGGCCACACTGGGGGATCGAACCTGGTTACCATCAAACCTATCTCTGAGAAAGGGACAGTGCAGGGTCGCAAGTCTGAGGGCCAGTTTAGGCGCCCCTGTTCTATTTCCTTATACCCCATGACACTAATATTGATAGCCTATCCTACGTATATGCCATCAATTTTGTAGCCCTAGAAAACCCCTTTAACCAGGATAATTAGGAAATAATGCCTTTTTTTAGTCAATTAAAAGAGAGAAAATTGTGGGTGGAATATACTTCACATCTTCTCCAGCTGAGACTGAAACATAATGATTTGTCCTTGAGCAGCTATAATGCCCAATAAAAATGTAAAAGTGAACATGAAGCATGTACAGTTGCAAAAAGGGGTCGACATATCATTCATGCAACCTGTGGTCCAAGAGGTATGGGAGTCACTTCTACCTTCATACCAGGTGGAATTGTGCAAAGCGCCTGTAGCGCCCTGGAAAACCAGGTAGTTGCACATGTAGGCCCCCGCATAACACCAATCCCACGAAGGGTTAAATAAGCCGACCTGAAACCCTAGTTACCCCCCTCAGGGAAGGACAGACACACCAGTGGGCAGGACAAGGTGGTTGGGACACGTCCACCTAGGGGTCTGGAGAGCCCGGGGCGGGAAAAAAGTGAGATAAGTTGGAGTTGAAGTTTGGAGTGGAGGTGCAAGCTGGCAGGTGCCAGGGTCGGAGCCCTGACACCTAGGCTAGGTGGCAGACGGTAGCCAGAGTATGCAGGAGACGGGAAGACGGCTGCGGAGATACGAGGTGGACCAGGACATGGTTGTAGCCCGCCAATACTGACACCGGAGAACCGACCCGGAAACCGTGTGCACAGAGGGGATACTCGGACCCTGAAGCCAGGACCGAAACCAACGGCCTAGCTAATTAACCGATTGAGGGAAGGATTTTAGGTCCTGTCCCAACCTAAGTCCCGAAAAGTAGACAACCACCCACAGAGAGGGATAGGGCCACCGCCAGGGCCCGTAGATCCCAAGGGTCAGCGTCAGATGGGCACAGCTCCCAACAAAAGGACCGGGAGCGGACTCCCGCGTTTCAGACCGGGAAGTACAACTTACAAAACACTGAGTGCAGAGGACAGAGACTTTGACTACCAACCCGGGTGTGGGATCAGATACACCCGTCTGTGGCAGCCGGCCACCCTCACCTTGGTTTACCACAGGACTCGTGTGCTTTATTCAACCAGGAGTAACATCCCCGGCCTGGCCGGATGCGCTGGCCCCTGCACTCACCATCCCCAGCATAGAGACATTGGGCCCCAGGACATCCATCCCTACCCATGGAGGGGTTAACATCCAGCTGCCAGCCCAACGTCCCCGGGAGCCCCGCAACGGCAGCTGTGGTGCTACATCTCACCACACACCGTGGGTGGCGTCACAGCCTTGATTTCTGTCTCATGTCTGCACTGGGTGGTCCTGTTCTATATAAACCTCAGAGAGCCAGCTCCGACTGCCAGTCAATAGATCTTCTGTCTGGTTTGTGCCTGTGTACTGTACTGGTTTGTGAATCTGTCCTGGTTTGTGCCTGTGCCTTGGTTTGTCAATCTGTCCTGTTTTGTGCCTCTGTCCTGGTTTTTGCCTCTGTAATGGATTTTGCCTCTGTCCTAGTTTTTTCCTCTGTCCTGGTTTGTGCCTGTGTATGACATTTTGCCTTTGCCTGGTTTGTGCCTGTGTCCTGGTTTTTGCCTCTGTCCTGGTTTTGGCCTCTGTCCTGGTTTGTGCCTGTGTCCTGGTTTGTGCCTCTGTCCTGGTTATTGCCTCTGTCTTGGTTTTGGACTCTGTACTGGTTTGTGCCTCTGTCCTGGTTTGTGCCTCTACCTGGTTTGTGAATCTGTCCTGGTTTGTACCTCTGCCTGGTTTGTGAATCTGTCCTGGTTTGTGCCTCTGCCTGGTTTGTGAATCTGTCCTGGTTTGTACCTCTGCCTGGTTTGTGAATCTGTCGCGGGCGGGGAGGAGGGTGTCAGCACTGCGCTCACCCCTCTGCTCGGGTCCGGCTGCTGCCGCTGCTCAGTGGTGGCTCGAGCCGTGGGCCGGATCCCCGGGGTCTCGAGCGGCGCTCCTCGCCCGTGAGTGAAAGGGGATTGTGTTTTGGGATATAGTCTATTGTCCGTGACGCCACCCATGGTTCTGGTGATTTGTTGACACCACCGCTGCTCTGTATGGGGATCCCGGGAATGATGGTGTGGAGCAGCAAGTTGTTGTGTTGCCCCTCCGTGGGTAGGGGTTGGTGATCCCGGGGCCCAGGGATGAGGTGGGAGAAGCAGGGCCTGGTGGGTGCAGGGACGCGGGGGCAGCGCTGTGCCTTGCGGCACTGTGGTACTCACTCAGCCTGAGACGATGACACAGTTCTCGGTAAACCACACGGCTGGAAAGACGGTTCCCACGGACGGCTGCACTTGCTTTCCCCAGAAGGTGACGGTGACGGTCCCTTTGTCCTGCACCTATGATGGTTGTGGTTGCGATGGGTTCCCACCGGTAACCCGCTCCCCGGCTTGGATATGGGCCAGAGGAGCCCTACTCTTTGCCCGCAGGCGCTGGACCTGAGAAACTGGTGCCCTGGCGGTGGCAGTGTCTCTCCGTTACTGGTTGGACTGTTGCCTTCAATCGGGACTTGGTTGTTTGGAGACGGTCGTCCCCTTCACTGACGGATTTGGCAAATTATGGCGACTCCTAGCCTTGCCGGGGTCCGAGAGGCCCCTGCCCTGGTGCTGACTGTTCCTTGTACACTGCTCCAAACCGCCGGGTCACCACCCGTCCGCGGTCCTTCCAGTGACCTCCGAGCAGTCACCCCTGCGGACAATCACCGCCGTCTGCTGACCTTGCTGTCACTTAGCCCGGGGTACACACCCGGACTCTCTTCAGGCTTTTTCAAACTCTTTCTTTTCTGTCACTACTCTTACTGTCCTCCTTTACCACTTCACTTCCTTCCTTTCACTTTCACCTCCTAAACTGAACTTTACTCAAGCTCTCCCTGAGCTAAACTGCCTGGTTCTTCCCGCCTCCAGAGCTGTGTACTCCTCGGTGGGCGGAGCCAACCGCCTGGCCCACCCCCTGGTGTGGACACCAGCTCCTGGAGGAAGGCAACAAGGATTTTTGGGGTTAGCTGATGTGCCTAACTGGGGTGTAGGGTGTGGTGGTGCAATGACCTGTGACCCCTGGCTTGCCCAGGGTGTCACAAATCTGTCCTGGTTTGTGCCTCTGTCCTAGTTTTTGCCTCTGTCCTGGTTTTTGCATCTGTCCTGGATTATGCCTCTGTCCTGGTTTGTGTTTGTGTCCTGGTTTGTGCCTCTGTCCTGAGCTCCTATATGTTGATCTGATTTTTCCGTTCCGACCTCGGCGTTGCATTTGCTAACCCGCTAGTTGTTGATTCTGTTCCTGACGTGACCTCATGGATGTGACCCGGCTTCCTGACTATCCTTCTTGCCAGCTAGTGCCACCAAACAGCAGCTGACTCTATCGCCTTTGCCCAAGGACCCCTGTTTAAGTCCAGATCCCTGTACAGGGGTTACAGGGTGAAGGCCAGGGCAACCTCTGGGTTCTGGGAAATGGAGTAGATTGCCCCAAGGCTGTTCATGGTGGCCATTTTGAAGCTGCCAGGTGACTACTAACTGTGTGTATGATACCAGCTGACAGATTCCTATTGAAGTATATGAAGAGGAACAGTGCATTCCTGTCCTATTCTGCGTATGTATATCTGCCTGTGGTTCCCAGCAGAGACCATTACAAAATGCATCTGTTCAAATACTCTCCCTTTCTAAAATAAAAGGTCAAAGTATTTTAGGAAATTATTTCTCTGGAGAAACATTGAAATGATGAGCCTGATGTTATAAACATTCAGAATACTGTACCTTTCTAGGAAAAACAATCACATTTTGATGTAGTCTTTTGGAAAACATCAGACACACAGCTAATAATCTGATGCTTAGAGTAAGAGGATATCCTAAAGGGATTTAATCTATTCTTTTAACTGACGATGAGCGTCCAGAGTGGATGCATTTTATCAGTGTCGGTGCGCTCACTTTCCCTTCAGACTACGGACTTCTACCAATTTGTATTATAAGCATATAAACATAATTTAAATTTGTGAATATTATTGTTATATTGAAAGCTATTTACAATTTTCCAAAAATTTCTTTAGATTATTATTTGCTCCAATGCAGTAGTAATAAAAATGAGATAATTCTGCCAGTAGTTGATTAGATTAATTGTGATATTTTGTGTATACAGCCATTATACAGATTTATGTCTGTGCCTCCGATCTCTTAGTTTTATGACGCCTAAAGATAAATGTATATGTGACGCCCTGGCAAAACCAGGTATTCACACAGAGTAGGCCCCCGCGTAACACCCTTCCCAAACAGGGATAAACCAGCCGACAAAATCCTAGTCACCCCCTCAGGGAAGGACAGACTCACCAGTGGGCGGGACCAGGTGGAAGGAAAACGCCCAACTAGGGGTCTGGAGAGCCCGGGGCGGAAAAACAGTCACTCAAGTTTGGAGTTGACCTTGGGAAGTCAGGGAGTTTGGAGGTGAAGCTGACAGGTGCCAGGGTCAGAGCCCTGACACATTGGCTAGGTGGCTGTGACGCCCTGGCAAAACCAGGTAGTCACAAATAGGCCCCTGCATAACACCTTCCCTCACTAGGAAACACACAGCCAACCATTAAACCCTAGTCACCCCCCATAGGGAAAGATAGACATACCAGTGGGCGTGACCAGGTGGTTGGGACACGCCTACCCAGGGGTTTAGACAGCCCGGGGCAGGAAAAGCAGCAGATCAGTTTTAGAGTTCAATAACAGAGGAGTGTGGAGTGGAGGTCAGGCCTGTGTGTCAGGCCTGAAGCTTGAAAGAAGTGAAAACAGGGAGCGCATGTGAAGAGTCTCAGGACAGGAGTAATGGTGAGACCGGTAATTAAAACTGCTCACCTGGAGTGGTTGTGCAGCCCTCGCACAACCACGGTAATAGACGGGAGTGTAATGTTCCGCTGTCAGGAGGATTATCCGTAAGATCCTTCCAGGGAGACGGATTCCTGTGAGCCTGATCCAGCCGCGGGTTAGTGGAGGGAATAGGTGTCCAAAAGGTCTTGGTTTTGATGAAGCGTCCGTTTAAGCAGCTCTTGCCATGGACCCCCGAAGGGGGAAATAGGTATCAATAAAAGTGAATCATGGTCTAAAGGAGCGCTATGGAGGTCACAAATCGTTTAGTAAGTTTTATTTGTTTTATCAAAGCCACAACGCGTTTCGATATACACAATATCTTCGTCAGGTGAATATATCATTCTATATTCACCTGACGAAGATATTGTGCATATCGAAATGCGTTGTGGCTTTGATAAAACAAATAAAACTTACTAAACGATTTGTGACCTCCATAGCGCTCCTTTAGACCATGATTCACTTTTATTGAGGCCTGAAGCTGACTGACAGGTACCAAGGTAGGAGCCCTGGTGCCTTGGCTAGGAGGCAGACGGTGGTCTCCGTCAGCAGGAGATGGGAAGACGGCTCAGTGGAACCGAGGTGGACCGGGCCAGGGTTGTATCCCGCCATTACCGACACGGGGAACCGACCCGGAAACCGTAGCACAAAGGGGGGTACTCGGACCCTGAAGCCAAGAGCCAGAAACAAGTGGAACTGGTTAAATAACTGATTGAGGCCAGGACTAGAGGTCCTGTCCCACCCAAAGTCCCTCATAGAAGACAACAGCCCACCGATTAGGGATAAGAGGTCACCGCCAGGGCCCATAGATCCCACGGGCCAGCGTCTGCAGGCACGGCTCCTTAGGCCACATCCAGCCGGGAGCGGACTTCTACGTTTCAAACTGGGAAGTCTTTTCTACTTAAACAGTGCAGGAAAAGGATAGAGACCACCAGCCGGGTGGGGGATCCCGAACACAACCGGCCACGGCACCGGCCACCACCACCTTGGTTTACCAGAGACTTGTGTGTTTTACTGAAAGTGAGTACACCAACACCCCCAGCGGTCGTCATCTCCCCTGCACTAGAGCCATCGGGTCCCGGGGCCACCATCCCTGCCCACGGAGGGGTTAACATCTTGCTGCCCCGTAACAGCAGCGGTGGTGTCCCACCTCACCACACACCGTGGGTGGCATCACAAACCTATTACGGCCTAGCCCGTACATCTACGTCCCCCATTTTATTCGGCGTGTCCGCGAGACCCCCGGGTCCGGAGACCCTCGAGCCACCACCCCTGAAGGTCCGGATCCGAGCAGCGGCGGCTGCTGGCACGGGGGCGGCACATGGCAGACAGTGGTCAGCGCCAGCAGGAGACGGGAAGATGGCTGCCGGAGATCCGAGGTGGACCGGGGCAGGGTTGTAGCCTGCCGTACCGACAACGGAGAACCGACCCGGAAACCGTGCACAGAAGGGGGTACTTGGACCCTAAAGCCAGGACCGGCACCAACGGCATAGCTAATTAACCAATTGAGAGCAGGATTTTAGGTCCTGTCCCAACCTAAGTCCCGAAAAGTAGACAACCACCCACAGAGAGGGATAGGGTATCCGCCAGGGCCCAGTAGATCATACGAGTCAGCGTCTGACGGGCACGGCTCCCAACAAAAGGACCGGGAGCGGGCTCCTGCATTACACACCAGGAAGTCCACCACAGAAAACACAAAGTGCAGAGGAAAGGGGCATTGACCACCGGTCCGGGTGTGGGACCAGATACACCAATCTGCGGCAACCAACCACCATCACCTTGGTTAACCAAAGGACTTGTGTAATTTATTCAACTGTGAGTAACATCCCCGGTCTGACCTGGTGCGCCGACCCCTGCCGTTATCATCCCCTGCACAGAGACATTGGGCCTCGGGGCATCCATTCCTGCCCACGGAGGCGTTACCATCCAGCTGCCAGTCCATCGCCCCCGGGAGTTCCACAGCAGCAGCGGTGGTGCTACATCTCACCACACACCGTGGGTGGCGTCACAGACAGTTTTCAACAACACCCGTACAAATGCATCCCCTTTTTACTCTTAGGCGGGCTTTGCACGTTGCGACATCGCAAGCCGATGCTGCGATGTCGCACGCGATAGTCCCCGCCCCCGTTGCAGGTACGATATCATGTGATAGCTGGCGTAGAAAAAATTATTGCTACGCCAGCTTCACATGCACTCACCTGCCCTGCGACCGTCGCTCTGGCCGGCGACCCGCCTCCTTCCTAAGGGGGCGGGTCGTGCGGCGTCATAGCGACGTCACACAGCAGGCGGCCAATAGCGGCGGAGGGGCGGAGATGAGCAGGATGTAAACATCCCGCCCACCTCCTTCCTTCCGCATATCCTACGGAAGCCGCGGGGATGCCAGCAGGAGATGTTCCTCGCTCCTGCGACTTCACACACAGCGATGTGTGCTGCCGCAGGAGCGAGGAACAACATCGGACCGTCGCATCAGCGTAATTATGGATTACGCCGACGCTGCACCGATGATATGATTACGACGATTTTGCGCTCGTTAATCGTATCATCTAGGCTTTACACACTATGATGTCGCATGCGATGCCGGATGTGCGTCACTCTCAATTTGACCCCACCGACATCGCACCTGCGATGTCGTAGTGTGCAAAGCCCGCCTAAGTGTCCGCGTGACCCCCGGGTCCGGTAGAGTCCCTTGAGCCATACCGCAGATCCGGATCCGAGCAGCACAGCTGCTGGCGTGGGGGCGGCACATATAGTCAGTGAGTCTGAGTCTTTGCCCAGGAGGCACGATAACATCAGTAGATCGTGCCTGCTGCATGTAGCCACAGTCCTCACACTTCAAATTATTGAACAGATGAGATGAGTAATTTATTTTTTTAATGTATTTACTTGTGGGGGGCTATGGACATGATGTTGTGTGGGTTGGCTGTGGAAGCCATCATACTGAGTAGAGGTGTTATGATACTGTGTGTGTGGGTACTAAGAAGGCCATGATACTGCATGTGTGGGAGGTGGTGAGAGAATCATACAGTGTGTGAAGCTGTAGAGGAACCAAACTGAGTGGAAGCCATGATACTTAATGTTGGTGGCTGTGAGGGCCAACATACTGTGTAAAAGGGCTGTGAGGGAAAAGGTAATACTGTGTGGGGTGAAGTGGGACCATTATACTAAGTGTGGGGGAATGCACTGTGGAGGCCATAATACTGTGCATGGGGGATGTGAATGTCATCACACTTTGTGTAGGTCAACTATAGAGACATCCTATTCTGTTTGGAGCACTTTAGAGGCATCATGCTGTGGGGATTATTATACCATGTTGGGGCCTGTGGGGGTCATCATACTGTGTGTGGGGAATACACTATGGGGGCCATTAATACTGTGTGTGTGGGTCATCACACTTTGTGTAGGGGAACTATGGTTACACCCTTCTCTGAGAGAAGCACATTAGAAGCATTATGCTGTGGGGATAATTAATCCGTGTTGGGGCTTATGGGGGGTGCTATACTATGTTGAAGATCATTGAGGGACATCATAATGTGTGGGGGTACTATATGGGTATCATTGTGTGTTGAGACACTGTGATGGCATCATAGTGTGCTAAGGGCACTGTGGGGGCATTATACTGTGCAAGTGGAGGTTAGTATGGGACAAATTGTGGAGAAGATTCATTGTGGGGATATCATATTGTGTGGGGGGGGCACTTTTTGTTGTATCATACCCTATGGGTGCCATGAGAGAGATATTGCAGTGGGGGAGACTACTAAGGGGCTTCAGTATGGGCATTATTACTGTGTATGTGCTACAATACATATCCTTCCGCTTGCTTTTAAAAGTTGAAAGGTATAAGACCGCTTACTATGCTGAATATTTTTTGAGGTGATGTGGAAAGAAGGGGGAACCAATCAGGACTTTTGTTATGGGACCCCGTGATATTGATATATATCACCTGAGGAAGAAAACATGAGTTGTCGAAACGCGTTGTGGCTATAAGGGACCACAAATAAAAGGTTTGTTTTAAAAAACCTCTGAATTTTTTCTTTCATTAGTGCTCCATGAGACCGATCCTTTTTTGTCCTCCATACACAATCTGGTAGGATTTTAAAAAAAATTGCATTACAGCAATAAACCAAAATGAAGGGTGCTAAAATGGTCCTAACCTTTGAATGTAAGAGCCAGGTTTGGCCTTTCCGAAACAGCTCCATTTTTCACCACCTTCGTTTCAGCAAAGAGAAATATTAATGCTCCGGTACAAAAAAGCATTTCTGACAATTGTAGCTTTCAACTTTGTGGAGCAGTTTGGGGAAGGCCCTTATTTGCTCCCCATGTCTGTGCTTAGTTCAAAATGTCTATAAAGTTATAATTGGTGGAGTTTAGTGTAGAAGAAGATGACCAGCTGAGCAGATCCCTGACGTCAACCACATCCAACAACACTGGGATGAGCTAGAACAGAGATTGACACACTACATTTTAATGCTTATGGATTTACTGTCATGCCGGGGACAGGAGGATCCCCGGCCAGTGACGCAGCACAAAGGGTACAACCAGGAAAACAACACAACGGATGGTCCTAGCAATAGAGAGAGGGGAGCAGGGTCACTTCCAAACACTCACCTGAGGCTGATCTCTGTGCTCCCTAACATTCCAAGTCAGGTCCTTCCCCCGTGCACCATCACATGCCTAGGTCCTTGCTGGCCCTGAGCTTACCCTGACTAGTGCAAAGGCCAGCAACATGCTAGTCTTGCTACTACGATAAGACAACACGAGGATGTTAAGAAAAACGGGAAAGACACAACAAATAGTTCTCCACTGCTACTCAAGCAGGAAGCTTCTCAGCTGCAACAGAAACAACTGTTCTGTCCCCACTTAAAGGCGATAGAAGGCGTGTAGTTGTGAGAGGTTGTGAGAATCTTACCTTCGTTTTTCCTATCGGTGAGGCAGACAGGACCAGAGCGCTCCAGAGTTAAACATGCACATGCTGAGATGAAACAATGGTGGTTTATTTTCTCCAAAGGTTAAGGACATGCAGAAGTACAGCGGTCCAAGTACTTGGCATTGTAGTTCTCCAGTGATACTTGTCTCTGAAGCTACAATGGTCAGAAGACTTTGCTTCTAGCAGCTCCAATAAGGGATGTTGTTCTCACAAACTCTGGTTTGGAATGAACATACCAGGATGTGATGCAAGAGGGTCATCAGACACTCCCATGGGCTGGATAAAAGAAACAGAGGAGCCGAAAGGTCTGACCAGTAGATGGCAGCAGAGACAAGCATGAAAAACATTAAATAACAGTTTTAACTAAGACAAATAGAAACAGCACACTCCCCGTCTGAAATTCACTTTGGGGATTTCACTATTGAGTCCATAATACAACCTGAAAGGAAAGGCATGTTAAATGCAAAAACAAGATCAATTGAGTCCAAACAAGGAGGATGGCTCAAAGTTCAGGTCCGGTAGCGTTCATCCCGTAGGGACGCTCTCTATGGGCAACAGCAGAACAAGTTTGTGAATTGGCCTTGCAAAGGTATTCGTCTCACCTTTCCTGATGACCTTTAGCTCTACCTTCCGAACATTTCCGTCCTGGCTAGGCAGTATCCTAGTAATCAGTCTCATAGACCAGTCAGTCCTTTCTGTGGTCTGGTCTTTGATGAGGACTAGGTCTCTTTCTTTGAAGTTCGGCTTGAGATGTCGCCACTTCTTTCTTCCTTGAAGAATAGTGAGGTATTCCTTCCTCCATCGGTTCCAGAAGTAGTCAGCCAAGTATTGAACCCGTTTCCAGTGTTTTTGATAAGTGTTCGCGTGGGTGAACTCTCTGCTGGGCATTACCGTGTTGTCAGTTTTTTGGGTAATAAGAATAGTAGGAGTCAATATGGTTGGTGTTTCTGGATCCATGGTCACCGGCACAAGGGGTCTTGAATTGATAATGGCTGAGACTTCAGCTAAAAGAGTGACTAGAGTCTCATGTGTGAGTCTTGAGAAATTGACGTCCATTAGCATGGAGTTCAAGATGTTGCGTCAAATCCCGATCATCCTCTCCCAGGAGCCTCCCATGTGAGAACTGTGAGGGGGATTGAAGATCCAGGTGCAACCTTTCTCTGCCAGCTGATCTTGGATAGGCTTGGTGTCGATGTTCAGTTCTCTACATGCACCGATGAAGTTGCTTCCACGGTCAGACCTCAGCTGTTTCACTGGTCCTCTGATGGCAAGGAACCTTCTCAAGGCGTTGATTAGGCTGGAGGTATCCATGGACTCTAACACCTCAATATGAACAGCTCGAACACTCATGCAGGTGAATAACACAGCCCACAGCTTACTGTTTGCTTGGCCGCCGCGAGTTCTACGTGTGGACACCATCCATGGTCCGAAAACGTCTAGGCCCACGTAGGTGAAAGGTGGCTCTGTAGAAAGTCTGTGTGTAGGCAAGTCAGCCATTTGTTGGTACAGTTGTTTTCCTCTCGCTTTACGACAGTGCACACAATCGTGTAGTATTTGTGCTACACGTCTCTTCATCCCAATAATCCAGAGGCCTGCAGACCGTAAAGCAACTTCTGTAATTTGCCTGCCTTGGTGTTCAGTCTTTTCATGGTGGTGTCGGATCAGCAAGACTGTAACATGGTGTTTGTTGGGAATGATGAGAGGATTTTGTTCTGCAACTCCAAGATGAGCCTGATTTAAACGATCGCCAACTCTCAGTAAGCCAAAACTGTCGATGACTGGGTTTAAATTGGCGAGAGGACTTCTTAATGGAATCTGCTGTTTGTTGTATAAACACTTCCATTCTATGGCGAATTCACTCTGTTTGAGGTGTCGTATTATGAGGGACTCGCTATGGGAGATGTCCTCAGCAGAAAGGGGTTTGTGGCAGACATGCCAGCGATGACAGTCTTTGTTTTTAAGGTCTGTATAATAACATCTGGCGATGTGCACTAACCTAGCGACAGTCCTGACGAGCCTCATCCAGCTGGAGAAACGTTCAAAACGTTGGCAACCGAGGTTGGAAGTTTTTTCTGCACTGGTGGCCAGGGTATTGACTTCAGCTCGGACATCTGGATCGTTGTCTGGATCTAGGATGCTGAAGGCTTCCTGGACACCTTCTTCTGACTGTCTCAACAGGAACTCTGGACCTGTAAGCCAAGAAGAGTTAGCAAAAGAACTTATAGATGTAGGTCTAGTTGCGTGATCTGCTGGATTCAGTTCGGCTGGTACAGGTTCTGCTAGGTTGTTGCAGACTTCCTTGTCCATAAAGGCGACGCTGTGTTCTCTCATTGCAGGCTTGCTGTTCATAGAACGCTGAAGAGAGTTACACCTAGTCTGAGCTTGATCTCGGTTGTTTGGGAGTCTTCCCCTGGTAGATCGGAAGGGTAATGGAGAGACCCAGTGGTTGGTTTTGTCTTTAGAAAACTCACAGTCCATTATTCCGATGAATTCTCTGTCCTCTACTGACAAGGCTACTTTATCGTCGTCCTTGGTTGTGAGAAAGACTGATCTTCCCAAGTTGTCGATATGCAGAGAAGAAGCAATGTCAGGTAGCTGTATTGTGTCTGGAGACTTCTCTTTCACTCCATAGTGATGAGGACATGGCTTTAAGCAGGTTGTGCGCCCATCTCCATGCACATAAGTCTTGAAGGAGTCAATTTCTGATCGATAAACGCACGCATTTCCTATGACTACCCATCCCAAGTCCAGTCTCTGGGCGTATGGTGCATAGTCAGGCCCATTACACTGTTGTCGCACCTTGTGTACCCTTAGATTGTCTCTGCCGAGCAGTAGTAGAATCTCTGCGTTATTGTCCAAAGGTGGGATAACACTAGCGAGGTGTCTCAGGTGTGGTTGATGAAATGCAGCTTCTGGGGTAGGAATTTCATTCCTGTGGCTGGGTATTTGGTCACATTCAACGAGCGTTGGTAGAGGTATTTCAGTCTTCCCATTGATAGGAGAAGCAATGAATCCCTGGGCTCTTCTGCCGCTAGTCTCTATGCGACCCGAGCAGGTGTTCAAGGTGTAGGGTTCTGATGGTCCATTAATTCCGAAGGCTTCAAAGAATTTGGTTCCTGCCAGGGACCGGTTGCTTTGGTCGTCTATGATGGCATACACCTTCATTGCCTTTTCTGGATGTCCCTCGGGATAAACCTTGATGAGGCATATTCGGGCACAACATTTCTGCGTTTGGCCCTCTCCACATACCTCTGAGCATGAGCAGGAGATGGCTGTGGTGGTCTCAGTCTGATTCTTGGACTCCCCGCCATAACTTGGAGTGGGAGTGGTGGTGACTGCAGCCGGTGTGTCTCTAGCTAGCTGGGTTGGGTGCATGGCTGAAACGTGTTTTTCACTATGACACTCCTCACACTTGACGATGGATTTACAGTCCTTGGCCATGTGCTCAAGTGATGCGCAGCATTTGAAACAGATCCCATGCTCTGTGAGGACTTTCTTGCGCTCCTGTAGGGTTTTGGATCTAAACCCTCTGCACTTGTTCAGTGAATGCGGTTTTTTATGGATGGGACATTCTTGATTGAAAGACTTATCTCTTGATGAGATGTACTGTTTATCTGTGGGTGCTGCAGGTGATGGTAGCTCAGTCGTCCTAAGGCTGGGTTCACACATAGCGACAGCGACGTCGCTGTTACGTCACCATTTTCTGTGACGTAGCAGCGACCTTGTAAGTCGCTGTTATGATCGCTGCTTAGCTGTCAAATATAGCAGAAGCAGCAGCAATCATAACGTCGCTACATGTGCAGAGAGCAGGGAGCCGCGCACACTGCTTAGCGCTGGCTTCCTGCTCTCCTAGCTACAGTACACATCGGGTTAATTAACCCGACGTGTACTGCAGCTACATGTGTAGAGAGCAGCGCACACTGCTTAGCGCTGGCTCCCTGCTCTCCTAGCTACAGTACACATCGGGTTAATTAACCCAATGTGTACTGCAGCTATATGTGCAGAGAGCAGGGAGCCGGCACTGGCAGCGTGAGAGCGGTGGAGGCTGGTAACGAAGGTAAATATCGGGTAACCACCTTGGTTACCCGATGTTTACCCTGGTTACAGCTTACCGCAGCTGCCAGATGCCGGCTCCTGCTCTCTGCTCGCTTCATTTCGTCACTCTCTCGCTGTCACACACAGCGATCTGTGCGTCACAGCGGGAGAGCAACAATAAAAAAAATGAACCAGGGCTGTGTGTAACGAGCAGCGATCTCACAGCAGGGGCCAGATCGCTGCTCAGTGTCACACACAGCGAGATCGCTAATGAGGTCACTGCTGCGTCACAAAAACCATGACATAGCAGCGATTTCGGTAGCGATCTCGCAATGTGTGAAGCACCCCTAACACTCACAGTGTTCTTAATGTCTCTGCGTTTGTGTATGGCACCTTCATACCTTGATGATGGTGTTGTTGCTGCTGCCGAAGTGTTGAACTCTAGGAAGTCGAGGCTGGGGTCGTTCCTCATCTGGGCCTGCCCGTTGAACTTGCAGAAGTGAATAAATGGGGGAAAGGTGACGTCTTGCACACTTTTGTACCTTGAGACTGACGTTGCCCATTTCTCCTGCAGACTGTATGGCAGCTTCATCACGATTGGGTTCACTCCATGGGCTGTATCCAGGTAGCACAGCCCAGACAGACGAGGATCTCTTTTAGCAAGCTCCAGCTCCATGAGCAGATCACTTAGGTCTTGAAGCTTGTGGACTTCTTTAAGGTTGATCTTTGGGATGTCCTGCAGTCTCTTGAATAAGGCTTTCTATATTGCTTCTGCGTTGCCAAAGGTGCGTTCCAGTCATTTCCATGCAGCAGCGAGACCTGCTTCTGCTTGTCCCACATAGACGGTTCTGAGGCTCTTGATACGGTTTGTAGAGCCTGGGCCCAACCACTTGATCAGGAGGTCGAGCTCCTGTTCTGCAGTTAAGTTGAAATTGGCGATGGCCGCCTTGAAAGTTGCTTTCCAGGCCCTGTAGCTCTCTGCACGATCATCGAATTTCGTGAGACTAGTGTTGATTAGCTCTATGCTCACCATGAACCTGGCAAACTCAGACATATCTGATTTCTCACCACTTGCTGCCACGACGACTCGTGATGCCCCTGGGGCGTATGGGCTGCCAGGCGTGAATGGATGAGATGTTTCCGGGTAGAATGACGTTGCTGCAGGGTTGAGCTGTGGTTTAGCCTCTGTAGATTCTGATGACCGCTGCTTGAGCTGTGGAAGTGGGTCAGGAAACACTTGGTTGCCATCTTGCCGTGGTGACTGTGTTTGAGAGGGCACCTCTTGGCAACTGTTATTAATTTGCTTGGGTGCTTTAGGTGGTACTGGCACTGGTAGAGGTAAGTTGGAGGTTTCGGTGTTGTCGGCTTGGACGGTACTGGAAACCAGGTTTGCTACAGGTAACTGATTCAGTACATAGTCTCTTGTGCGATCAACTGAATTGTCTGCTTCCAGTGGTGGCAAGTGAGCTGTATCAGGACCTTGGATCAATGCTTGCTCAAGTAGTCTCACTTTAGCTAGTGCAATTCCTCTTCCATCTGTGACCAAAGAATCTTTATCCGAGCCTCTGATTCTGCCCTTGTGGCTTCTGCTTTAGCAGCTTCTGCTTTTGCAAGCGCTTCTGCTTCTGCCCTTTTGGCTTCTGCTTTAGCGGCTTCTGCTTTTGCAAGAGCTTCTGCTTCTGCCCTTTTGGATTCTGCTTTAGCGGCTTCTGCTTTTGCAAGGGTTTCTGCTTCTGCCCTTTTAGCTTCTGCTTTAGCGGCTTCTGCTTTTGCAAGGGCTTCTGCTTCTGCCCTTTTGGCTTCTGCTTTAGCGGCTTCTGCTTTTGCAAGGGCTTCTGCTTCTGCCCTTTTGGCTTCTGCTTCTACTTCTCTTTCTGTGAAGGAACGTCTCACCTTGGATTCTTCCACTCTTATGCGGGCCTCTAGTATCCTGTCGCTCAGGGCTGAGCTTCTTGAGGATGATGACCCAGATGACCGAGAGGAAAGTCTAGATGAGGTTGATCGGTGTGATCTAGTTTCTTGCTGGTGAGAGATACGGCGTTCGGCCGTGTCTATGGCATCTTGCACCTTGGCATCTCTTTCCTTGACCACCTCTTCTGCCTTGCTCAGGTCTGAAAGAGCTTCATCAATTTTAGAGTCTTTTACAAAGGTAATGTACCTTGCTGACAGTCTCTTGTATCTTTCATAAGCTGTGTTCAGCCGTTCCAGAGTGGCTAGTAAGCATGGGGCATCACCTGATGAGGATTCAAGTCTTGACATGTAATAGGTGACTCGTTCCCACTGTTCTTCCAGGTGTTCACATAGCTCATCTTTCATAGTGTGATAGTTTTCAGTGGCCTTTATCGTGGGTTTGGAAGAGCGCTTCGGTCGGACAACTTGGTCTGCTACAAGCGTGGGATCTGCCTCCTGGGCTTCATAATGGACAGTATCAGGTTGTATTTGCTCTGTTTCAGCAGTGGGGAACTGTCCGAGGTCTTTTTCAGCCATTTTGATTTAAGGTGTACTGTCTCTTTAAGAAACTTGACTTTTGAATACGGGTCCGAAAATTGTTGTGCAGCTCTGCGAGGACTCCCTGATGAGATTCCCAAGGTGTCTTTAGCAAACCTTGGGGTTCGCAGTCCAGTAATGTGCAGTGATGAGGTATAATGTACTGCAAGTCTATAGAAGGGGTATAGCAAGAGGGAAACAGCAGGTGCATAAACTGTCCCTTTACAATGCAAGCAGAAGTGACACAGGACGTGGCAGATGGGTGAGCTTCCCCTTAGGCTTGTCCAGGCATGCACTGTTGCAGGCAGACTAGTGCACAAGGCTTGTTGCTAGGCAGATTACAAGTGAAGTTACAGGGTTCTTAGGGATCTGTAGCCGGGGTATTGAGCTGGTAAACAGTCTTCTGACTGATTGGGCTCTCAAGGAAGTTTTGACTTTGGGCTGTTAAGCAGTCTTCTGATTTGGGCTCTCCAGGAAATTTTTGCTTTGGGCTGTTAAGCAGTCTTCTGACTGTTCTGTCCCCACTTAAATGCAATTGAAGGCGCGTAGTTGTGAGAGGTTGTGAGAATCTTACCTTCGTTTTTCCTATAGGTGAGGCAGACAGGACCAGAGCGCTCCAGAGTTAAAAATGCACATGCTGAGATGAAACAATGGTGGTTTATTTTCTCCAAAGGTTAAGGACATGCAGAAGTACAGCGGTCCAAGTACTTGTCATTGTAGTTCTCCTGTGATGCTTGTCTCTGAAGCTACTACGGTCAGAAGACTTTGCTTCTAGCAGCTCCAATAAGGGATGTTGTTCTCACAAACTCTGGTTTGGAATGAACATACCAGGATGTGATGCAAGAGGGTCATCAGACACTCCCATGGGCTGGACAAAAGAAACAGAGGAGCCAAAAGGTCTGACCAGTAGATGGCAGCAGAGACAAGCATGAAAAACATTAAATAACAGTTTTAACTAAGACAAATAGAAACAGCACAACAACACCTCAGCTTCTCCAGAGCCTGGCTCCTTCAAAGTGGTCAGTTATACAATTAGTTGTAGCTGGCATAAGAGAGAGTGAAGAGGGAGTTTATATATAAACAAAAGAGACCTTAACCCCTTCAGCAAGGATTGGTATTAAACATGCTCCTACTCAGGATAAGCGATGATCAGATTCTAAAATAGATCTGCGATCAACTAAACACTGAGACCTTCTTGGAACTTTCCCGAGACATCTATATCCAAGGTCCAAAAAATTCCCTCCATTTAGTTCATGCCCTGCGGTTGACATATTTGTCAAGCTGGTCAGCAATGAGATTGAGGGTTTGAGGATTTACCAGCATCACACCTCCAACCTCAATTATGCTGAAAGAAAAGCATTAAAAGAACGACAAGCTTTACCCGGTGTCACAATAAAACCCGCTGATAAAGGCGGGAATTTAGTTATCTGGCCTAACACCCAATATGAGGCACAAGTCTATAAAATACTTAAAAACACCGCTAACTACAAAAAGTTGTCATACAGTCCTTTGGTGGAATACCGGGCAGAACTATTAGAAATTCTAGATAGGGCGTTCCAGATAGGAGTCATTCCTAAAAAAATTTGGGATTCACTTTTGATTGTTAACCCTCGGATGCCAACATTCTATATAATTCCAAAGTTGCACAAGAACCCACAAAACCCCCCCGGAAGGCCAATTGTCTCCGGCAATGGTGGGCTGTGTGAGAAGGTGTGTGACTTTATTGAATATTATTTACAGCCACTTGTTTTTACATTGCCTTCACACATCAAGGACACCACTGCGGCTTTGAAAAGGTTAGATAATCTTAATATTGGGGATAGGGCCTTGATGGTTACGGCGGACGTGGAGGCCCTATACTCCTCTATTAGACATCATGATGGGCTGGCTGCTGCTGACGATACAGAAGTCCAATAGCCACGTTTAGGATGCCACTAAGTACACTCAGTGTTTGCTAGTATAATGGCTTAGTAACAATGAGTTTGAGTGTGCAATGCAGGCAGACGTGCTGCAAATATCTTTGCACTTGTGGGACGATACAGAAGTCCAACAGCCACGTTTAGGATGCCACTAAGTACACTTTTTTTTACAATCCAGCAACTTGGATCAGGGATTGGTGGACCTTATCCTTAAATTACTTAATTTCATCTTGCGGCATAATTGCTTTATGTTTAAGGATGAGGTTTTCCTCCAGATGCAGGGTACGGCAATGGGGGCGGCATGCGCCCCCTCTTATGCTAACCTGTTTCTGGGGGAATGGGAACGTAAAATTTTCCAGACGGAGCCGGATGAATCTGTGTGCCTGGTCCAGAATTGGATCAGGTACATTGATGACGTTTGGTTTATCTGGGAGGGCACAATCGAACAATTGGATATGTTCATGAATCGGCTTAATTCTAATAACAAAAACATTTTTTTGACGTATAAATATGGCCGGTCAGTGGAATTTTTAGATATCAAAATCCATGCCTCTCCCAGTGGTGATATAAGCACTGATGTATTCAGGAAACCAACGTCTACAAACACCCTTCTTCATGCTCAGTCATGCCACCATCCAGCAACCATCAAAAGCATCCCTACCTCCCAATTTTTGAGAGCCAAGCGTATCTGCTCCTCTAATGATAAATTCCAGACTCAAGCTAAAGAACTGACTAATCGGTTCCTGAGTAGAGGATATAGCAGGAAATGTATCCAGAAAGGATACAGGAGAGCTTTGAACACCCCGAGGGAGCAACTACTGTACTCTAGTCGTGATCTGATCAAAGAGGAACAACCGGTCAGGCTAATTACTACATACAATAATCACTGGAGTGACCTTCGGGCAATTTTGGATATGCATTGGCAAGTGTTGCTGATGGATCCTATCCTGAAACAATGTTTGCCTGACCATCCCTTAGTCACAGCAAGGAGGTCAAAAAACCTTAGGGACCTATTAGTGCAAAGCTCATATCAGGGCTCCAAAAACAAATTGAAAACCCCACTTTCTCTGGGTTTTTACCCATGTGGGATGTATAAAGGATGTTTGAACATGATCAAGTCTAAAACATTTACTGGTACCAGAGAGCAGAAGGAGTATGTTATAAGACAACATTTAACATGCTCATCCAAAAATGTGGTATATCAGGCCACTTGTGGCTGTGGTAAATTTTATATTGGCCTCACAAGTCGAGAACTCAAAATTCGTACACGTGAACACGTACGTGACATAGAAAAATCCAAAACAGCCCTAGAAAATGAACATTTAAAGACTCTTCCTAGACATTTCAGAAAATTCCATAATTCCAATCCTGCATCATTAAAAATTAAGGCAATAGATCAGATTAAAGACGACCCCAGGGGGGGAGATTTCAACACAACTCTGGGTAAATTGGAAAGCAAGTGGATCTACTTGCTAGACACTGTCGTACCCAAGGGGCTTAATGAGCACTTTGGCTTTAGTTCTTTCCTGTAGGTTGAACGAGGAGTGAGATATAGATATATATAAATATCTTTTTAATCATGTTTTTAACATTCTATTTTGTTTTTAGCTTACATTATCACAAAGACCGTAATTTAACGGTGATTTTTGGATCTTGGATATATATGTTCTGGAGTTTCATCGCTCCAGGAATGATGCAACCGATGCAGTTTGCTAGATCATATTTCATTAATGACTTGTTTGTACTAATTCTTGTGTGTTTTTTCCTAAGGCCCTGGATGGTATTGACATAATCATGCTGATTTGTGTGATGTGAGGACTCTTTTACAAGATTGAATCCATGGAATTTGGACATGATCTCTTATAATGCTGAAGCCGTCCACCCTCAACCCTAGGCATAGGACGTATAGGACTCCATAATTATTTTTTTTTTTTGTTTTTTTGTTTTTTTTCCTTTTCCTACATATTAGGTTGCGATTCTGGCTGAGCGCAGGACCATCAGGGTCATGAATGTCTCCTTCTTGATTGCGGCCCTATCGGTGGCCAATCTTGTCGGGGCAACCTTGCCTGACGGTTTTGGCCCACCCACGGCCGCAACGAGACAGAGACTGTGGTTCCTGCCCTTATGGTTACTGTGCTCCTTTGCCGTTCTCTCAACCTTTACTAGTTTATGGCTCACAATAGGAGTGATTGGCATCTTTGAGATATTTAGTTGGAATGATTTATAGACTGACCAGTAGTGAGCATTTGGGTTGTGCCCTGGATTGGTAATAGCCCTCCATCCCACCAATTATAACACTGAGGGGTAGCTGTCCGCTTGAACTTAAGTTGACGACTATTGGTTTTAGTATGTAGAGGTGGTCCTGGTGGTTCACCCTAGACACCTTTCTAGTTTCCTAATTGAGTCCCAATGCTGATAACATGTGGGGTTTTGGTTATGTATTTTGGGTTTAATTCAGGATTACATAGAGGGGGTTGAATAATATTTACAGCTCCTGAAGTCAAACTTTATTTAAATATAATTGTTACAACAGTATTTAGACCTTGGCACGGTTATGAGTAATAAATGCAATAAAATATAGGATGGATGTGATGCTGCTCATCTGGTGATTTAGGCTCTAGTCAACTTTGATGAGGGGTCCATACACTTTGTAATCGTTATACTATAGGTTGATGCTCTGCAGCATGCGTCTATGAGTGAGCTCAGCTATTTAAGAGTTATATATCATCTTCTCCTATATGGCCCCTGACGGTCAGGGTGGCCTATATGATAGGACTAGATTCAGATGTTCGGCAACCACCTTGATAATATTGAGTTATATGCTTTATTGATTACGTTATAAGTTGTTCCCTACACTGCTCCGAGCTTATAAGGTTGTGACTAGTGGGCCTATGATTAAATAATCATGATGAATGAGGCTATTATGGCAACTAGGGACGCCGCGGCATACTTTTTTGCCTCCACATATGCCCATCTTCTAACACTGCTTTGATGCTGTGCGGTCTGATGTGCCCGGCCAACTTGAGGCCGGACGTAATTTGGCTGAGCCTCATTGGTAGGCCGGGCGATTATAGGCATTGACGTTATGTCCAATGATTGGCTCTCAGTGCTTTGAGCCGTTAGTCACACCCAGATGGGCGTTTAGTCTAAATAACCATGACGATTTATTGTAAACTGGGGACGCCGCGGCACAATTACGTACCTGACGCATGCCCAGTTCCAGCACCATATATTTGCTGTGTGGGCGGGCCACCATGAGACTGGTTACGGTTTCGCTGTGCATTATTGGTAAGCCGGATACTATGGATACTGACGTTAAGGTTATTGATTGGCTCTCAAAGTAAAAACTTGGAACTAACGCCCTGATGGGCGTATAATTCAACAACCATGACGACTGTTTGTTGTCATGGTAAATAGAAACGCCGCGGCCCACTTATATGCCTCGGTGCAAGGGTTTTTTTCAAGTACAGCTCGTTTATTCATGTAGGCATGCTCTCTCTTCAGCATAGTTCATATCGTTTAGTATACAGCCATGATATGTCCGGCCAGCCACTGGCTAATCACGGTGTTGCTGTACCCCACTGGTGGGCCGGGTGATTACAGGTACTGACACAATATTTTATGATAGGCCATCAGTGCGATGAGTCAGGAAGGAACGCCCCTGGGGGCGGTTATGCAGCCACACACATATAATCTAAGTAACCGGGATAGCACACGTGTTTCTAATTCCAAGGTGATTGTCTAGCACATATATACCCTCGATCCACACTAGTCCCTCATACGTTCCCTGAGGAAGAAGGTGAAACGCACGTTGGGACAGGCAGGTGTGCGGTATCCACTTTACTGGTCAGTACGGGTTCAGCTCTTTGACGCGTATATGATTTACAGGGATTACCTTTCTAGTTGGTAGGCTGCTTGACTGTTTAAAGCCCCAATAGACGTTTGGTTTGCTCCTTGGCATTAAAGTTCAAAACTAACTGCTTACAATATCATTGTCAAATGTTGCTGACCTGTTTCTGCATGAACTGTTTATAATCACTTTTTGTTCCATGATAGCAGCTCACCCTTTTTGAGGATCTACTGCTGTGAATTTTGTATTTATAATGTTGTGAGTTTTATATGTGAAATAAAATTTACATTTTTTATTAATTGGAGTTGTACCACTCTTTCTCTTTGGCTCAATATATCATGTTGTGGTTATCCAACACGAGTTGTTTTGGTTGGGATTAAGTCTATAGAAGGGGTATAGCAAGAGGGAAACAGCAGGTGCATAAACTATCCCTTTACAATGCAAGCAGAAGTGACACAGGACGTGGCAGATGGGAGAGCTTCCCCTTAGGCTTGTCCAGGCATGCACTGTTGCAGGCAGACTAGTGCACAAGGCTTGTTGCTAGGCAGATTACAAGTGAAGTTACAGTGTTCTTAGGGATCTGTAGCCGGGGTATTGAGCTGGTAAGCAGTCTTCTGACTGATTGGGCTCTCAAGGAAGTTTTGACTTTGGGCTGTTAAGCAGTCTTCTGACTGATTTGGGCTCTCCAGGAAGTTTTTGCTTTGGGCTGTTAAGCAGTCTTCTGACTGTTCTGTCCCCACTTAAAGGCGATTGAAGGCGCGTAGTTGTGAGAGGTTGTGAGAATCTTACCTTCGTTTTTCCTATAGGTGAGGCAGACAGGACCAGAGCGCTCCAGAGTTAAACACGCACATGCTGAGATGAAACAATGGTGGTTTATTTTCTCCAAAGGTTAAGGACATGCAGAAGTACAGTGGTCCAAGTACTTGTCATTGTAGTTCTCCTGTGATGCTTGTCTCTGAAGCTACTACGGTCAGAAGACTTTGCTTCTAGCAGCTCCAATAAGGGATGTTGTTCTCACAAACTCTGGTTTGGAATGAACATACCAGGATGTGATGCAAGAGGGTCATCAGACACTCCCATGGGCTGGACAAAAGAAACAGAGGAGCCGAAAGGTCTGACCAGTAGATGGCAGCAGAGACAAGCATGAAAAACATTAAATAACAGTTTTAACTAAGACAAATAGAAACAGCACAACAACACCTCAGCTTCTCCAGAGCCTGGCTCCTTCAAAGTGGTCAGTTATACAATTAGTTGTAGCTGGCAAAAGAGAGAGTGAAGAGGGAGTTTATATATAAACAAAAGAGACCTTAACCCCTTCAGCAAGGATTGGTATTAAACATGCTCCTACTCAGGATAAGCAATGATCAGATTCTAAAATAGATCTGCGATCAACTAAACACTGAGACCTTCTGATCTTCGATCCCCCAGCGCGACACACTTGTGACATTTACAATGGGATGTTCTGCAGCTTCTGTAAGCGTAATGTGGAGGTGTTTCAATACTTTTATCCAATTAGTTTATGTCATTTTAGGGCCTAAAATATTTTTTTTGTAGTGATGAATTGCAGATTTTATTGGCACCCCATTTTGGGGTACTTAACCTTTATTGGTTGCTTTTCTATCCCAACTGCAACAAGCAGCCCAAAAAGTGACACATTGCTAGAATCGAGGGCTTGGTGTCACGATGACTCTGGAATAGTGGGGAACCAGGGAACCTAAGCTGTCACTTAAGCTAGGGGGCCCTATGCTATCCATAATCTCAGGGATACACCTAATGGTGGGGATGCCTGAGTCTCCTTCCTGGCCCTGCTCCTGACCAGTCCTGATCTGATTCTCCTTCCTCCTCCACCCAGGGAGGGATGGGACAGGAGTGTCATGAAAATCACAGATCTAGGCCAAAAACACACATCCGTTAAAACCACGTCCGTGTAAAACGGGCCGTTTTTTGGGTCCGTTTTCCATTTTTTAGGTCCGTTTTTATGGTATGTGTGGCCTGCGTATGTATCCCGTATGCTAGCCGTATGTGCGTGTGGAATGTCCGTGTGTGCGTGAGTGAAATAACTGACATGTGTGTGTGTTGTCCGTGTGAAATGTTCCGTGTGTGTGTGTGATGCACAATGTCGTTGATACATGTCGGCAGACAGCAGACAGAGTTGCGCGATGAGAATGAACTCGGGTGAACTTCACCCGACTTCGTTGTCATGCCGCGGCTCTGTCTGTGTGCCGCGTACTGATTAGCGGTCACCCGTGAAGGACTCACTGGTGACTGCTAATCCCCTGAGTGACTGAATTGAGCAGCCCTCTCTCATACTCACCGTTCCCCGATCTCCGGCGCGGCGCTGCACTGCTGTTATAAAAGCTCCGGCGGCTTTTACTATTTTGAAAAAGCCAGCCGCTCATTAATCAATCTCGTATTCCCTGCTTTAGCGCACACAGGCGCCTGTGATTGGTTGCAGTCACACAAGCTGAGCTGTCACTGAGGTTAATCGCGGCCACCGCTGGATCCAGCGGTGGCCGTGAGTTACCTGACTGACAGCAGCTGATCGCGCTACTCACCTCATTTGTTGCGTGGAGGTGACAGGAGCGGCGGTGTCTTCTGCTGCTCCTGTCACCTGCATGCAGCAGAGCTGGAGGCGACGCTGGAGGTCCGTGGATTACGCCGGACATGGAGGGCTTTGTCGGGGTTAATAAATTGGTGATGAGGAACTTTGTTAGTGTTTTTTATTTCTAATAAAGCTAATAAATGATTTTTCGGGTGTGTGTGTTTTTTAACTGTAATTTACAGATTAATCATGGAAGGTATCTCGGGAAGACGCCTGACATGATTAATCTAGGATTTAGTGGCAGCTATGGGCTGCCATTAATTCCTTATTACCCCGATTTGCCAACGCACCAGGGCAAATCGGGAAGAGCCGGGTACAGTCCCAGAACTGTCGCATATAATGTATGCAGCAATTCTGGGCGGCTGCTGACTGATATTGTTAGGCTGGGGGGCTCCCCATAACGTGGGGCTCCCCATCCTGAGAATACCAGCCTTCAGCCGTATGGCTTTATCTGGCTGGTATTAAAATAGGGGGGGGACCGCACGCCGTTTTTTTTAATTATTTATTTATTTATTTTACTGCACAGTATAGACACGCCCACCGGCTGCTGTGATTGGGTGCAGTGACACAGCTGTCACTCAGTGTGGTGGGCGTGTGTGACTGCAACCAATCACAGGCGCCTGTGTGCGGTAAAGCAGGGAATACGAGATTGATTAATGAGCGGCCGGCTTTTTCAAAATAGTAAAAGCCGCCGGAGCTTTTATAACAGCAGTGCAGCGCCGCGCCGGAGATCGGGGGACGGTAAGTATGAGAGAGGGGGGAACTGACCGACAGACAGCGAGAGGGACAGATAAGACAGAGAGACCGACCGACAGACATAGAGAGAGACCGACCGACCGACGGACTGAGGGAGAGAACGAAACAGAAAAAGAAAAAAGACCGACATCACATGAAAAAAGCACAAAACATACAGGGAACAAACAGAGATGCGTCCGTGTCACTCGGACGTGCGCACAGACCCATTGACTTTCATTGGGTCCGTGCTGCGTGTTGCGTGCTTAAAATGGACATGCTTCCGTGCAAAACGGAGACACAAACGTAGCACGCACACGGACCCACGGACCTTAATGAAAAACGCACATGTGTCCTCAAACATTAAATAACATTGGTGCACATTTGGCCGTGTCTCCGGTATATACGGAAATGGACCAAACACGCACGTTTTCTACGGATGTGTGTTGCAGGCCATAGGCAGATAAGGGAAAACAAAAACTCTGTCACACTGCACACACATGACTCGCCCACCCCAGGGCTATGGGACACCCGGTGCCGGGCCGGACTAGTCCGGGGGGTCGTCAGTGGTGGCGGGGCCCGACTCCGTGGCCCTGGTGGGTGTCAATTAAATAGGGCTGGTGAATAAAGTTTATGGATGTCGTGACGCCACCTGTGGTTTGCGGCTATTAAGCCGCCGCTGCTGTAGGAGGCCTCCGGGGCTGATGGAATGGCAGCTTGGGTGGTCCTGCTCCCCACAGGTGGAGCGGTACCCCGGGGCAACAGTTGGTGCTCGTGAGAGTCTATGGTGTGATGTTGTGTGAATAATACGGTGCAGGGCCGACAGGCTGTGAAAGAAACAGGCACAAACAGTAGTAGCTTTACCTTCTCCTCTTTTACTTGGCAACAGTGTAGTCCAGGGAGACCGTCACAGGTGGTAAAGGTGATCCGGCCGGCCTGGAAGTGCCTGGGGGTGATCTCTTTGGCCAGTTGAGTATGAGGCCTACTCCCTGTTCTTTCTTTTCTTCTACAGGACCCTGCACTCTGAATTTAGCAATGGCCCTCTTGCTGCTGGGACCGGTGGTTCGTCCCTTTTTCTGTGTGGTAGGCTGCGCAGGCCCTCTCTGGTGCTTCTCTGCTGGAGTCCACACCGGGCCCTTGGACTGCAGCTGTACCTCCAGATTGCTGATGGGCCAGGGGGCTTGCAGCTCTCCTGCCCTCCGGATTTGGCCACCAGGGAAGGATTTTATACCCTGGCAACCACAGACTCCGATGTCTGAGTCTTTTCTGTGCCTCTCTGCAAATATTGCTTCACTGGGCCAAGCTACTTCAGCTCCAGGCCCCAGTTCCACAAGACAGCACACTCTGCGTCTGCACTCTCTGCTCTCTCTCAACAGACTGAACACTAACCCCTCCCTCAGGTCAGACTTAAGGAATGCTCCCTGGAACTTCCAGGTTCAGAGCTCCCCCTGCTGGCCTGAGGGAGAAACTACGTTGGATGTTGAACTTACTGGCCAAAGATTCCCCCAATTACCTCCAGGCTCAGCATTAACCCTTTGGAGGGGCAATGCTGTTGTGGCGACCAGGTCCTGGGGCGCCACACACACACACAGAGGTTAAGAAAATAAGAGATTCAGGAGAAAAACAAGAGCATGAAGGAAGCTACAAAACAACAGGGGTTAACTCCACAAGCATAAAGCACAACTTTCACCAGAGAATCTGGGACACCAAAGCTCACAGATCAATATAGAAACTATAGCTGACATGGGTAGAAGGATTTGTCCAGCTTCTATAGCTTATATAGGAGGGGAGCAGATTTGATTGGCCTTCCCATCACATATGATCAAAGGAACTGATAAGCAGACTAGCAGAGATTAACTCCCGCTAGCCTGCCTATGATTCAGCACACAGCAGGTCAACGCCCGAGTCTACCTGTGTTGATGACAGCGTACCCATTGGGAGGAGTGTTAGAATCTGCAATGTGAACAGATTCCAACGCCGCCATGACAGTCGGCAAAGATTGTGCAAACCTCCGTGTGACGCTCTACCCCTACGTCATACAGCTATTAGATGGAGTGGCAAAAATCTGGTGACAGATTTCCTTTTAAATTATTGACATGTCTCTCCCTTTCAACAAACATAGGAGAGATCTGTCAATCAACTGGTGTGGGGCAGAGTGAAGTACCATTTCAGAGTAAAACATACCTGGCTGCTATCGCTTAGGGTACCTTCACACTTAGCGATGCAGCAGCGATCCGACCAGCGATCTGACCTGGTCAGGATCGCTGCTGCATCGCTACATGGTCGCTGGTGAGCTGTCAAACAGGCAGATCTCACCAGCGACCACTGAACAGCCCCCAGCCAGCAGCGACGTGCAAGCGACGCTGCGCTTGCACGGAGCCGCTGACTGGAAGCTGCGGAGACTGGTAACTAAGGTAAACATCGGGTATGGTTACCCGATGTTTACATTAGTTACCAGCGCTGTGTGCAGAGAGCAGGGAGCCGCGCACACTGAGCGCTGGCTCCTTGCTCTCCTAGCTGCTGTACACATCGGGTTAATTAACCCGATGTGTAATGCAGCTACATGTGCAGAGAGCAGGGAGCCGCGCACACTGCTTAGCGCTGGCTCCTTGCTCTCCTAGCTGCTGTACACATCGGGTTAATTAACCCGATGTGTAATGCAGCTACATGTGCAGAGAGCCGGAGCCGGCAGCACAGGCAGCGTGAGAGCTGCAGAGGCTGGTAACTAAGGTAAATATCGGGTAACCACCTTGGTTACCCGATGTTTATCTTGGTTACAAGCTTACCTCAGCTGTCAGACGCCGGCTCCTGCTCCCTGCTCGCTTCATTTGTCGCTCTCTTGCTGTCACACACAGCGATCTGTGTGTCACAGCAGGAGAGCGGCTTTGAAGAAAACGAACCAGGGCTGTGTGTAACGAGCAGCGATCTCGCAGCAGGGGCCAGATCGCTGCTCAGTGTCACACACAGCGAGATCGCTAATGAGGTCACTGCTGCGTCACAAAAAGCGTGACTCAGCAGCGATCTCGGCAGCGAGCTCGCTGTGTGTGAAGCACCCCTTAGTCAAGCTCTGCTTTATGCTGCCCATGATTCCTTTATCATAAATCCAGTGACAGTTTCCCTTTAAAGTGAATTTGTAATGAGATTTCAAGATAAAAAAGATATACATTATTAAATAGCTCTCTTATGCTTGATGTGGCTGGTGTACTGACTTTGAAAACTCAATTTACAATTAATGTTAATATGAGCCAAACAGCATTAAGAGAATGAATGAAAATGCTAATTAGCAGAGAAGATAAACAGCTCACATTGTCCATGGCCAGGTGAGGAGTAGGAAGAAGCAGTGAGTCCTCACATCTCCAGTCATGGGATTGTAACGGGCAAAATTATCCTGTCCCAATATTATGCATATTATCTGATTTACCTTCCTGAAGTCAGATCACCTGTCAGTGACTGGTAATGGTTTTCGCTTATCTGCTGCACCTATCATCTCATATCATCTGTCACAAAAAGTGCATAGGAGTTTGCCAAGACAAAAGCGACAAGAGGGCTCAAGGTCAGAGCAAGAGAGAGCAGATTGGCTTTCCAGCTGGAGGAACAGAGATTAAAACGACACAGTTTCAATCACTAATCCCATCTGCTTAACGTCAAAACATTCCATCAATTCCCAAAGACAATCTTCAGCATTATTATCATGGGTGCTAGCACAGAGCGCCCTCTAACCACACATGACTAGGTGCCTACTAGAGGGAGAAGTCTGGTCTAGAAGTTTACGTACCAGTCTTATAGCAAATTAGTAAAAGATTCGTTTTGTATGTTTATAAACCAGAATGCATAGCCATACACTAATGTATGTGTATTACTGGTGTCCCTCATAGCAGTTAATTCTGTCCCGTAAATAAAATTAAAGTGGCCAACAGGGGCCCTGGTCAAGAGAAGAACTATAGACCTAAGGTATCAGAGGCAACTTTTGGACCTCGGCCCCCTCACAACCACAAGCTTGATGCCGATATTCATGAGACACCAAATAAGGTATATATGTCACGACTGTCACTGCCGTCTCCCTGTTTGGAGATTAGTGGTAGCTTATTTCTATCTGGGACTTTGCATTTAAATGTGATTTAATTTCTTTCGAAATAGTTAATGCCAGTTTTTCTGCTAGCAGCTCACCTGCAGTTAAGGTCAGCTGCACCTGCTCTGTAGCCACACCCCCATGGGTTTAAATAGCAAGGTCTCCCAGCAAGCTTTGCTGTCTTTACAAAACCATTTGTGTACTGGCCCCCTTTGGTGAAGATGCTGCTGAGGATTCATCCTGAAGTTGGATCTTCTCCATTTTTGGTTGTATCCCCCTGTTTGTCGTACCTACTCTCTTGTTGTATTAGTGCAGTGGTGGGCCTAGTGAGCCGCACTGCCTCACTCCTCAGCTAGGACTATAGTAGGGATTTTTTAGGGTTTCAGGTATTCCTGCTCGGTGACAGGTACAGAGCCTGTATAGGGTCTGGCGAGGAGTGCAGGGTACAGCGGCAGGTAAAGGCAGGAGGTGTCAATCCACCCTACCCTCTCATTAGTGCCAGGGTCCACAATTGTTATTGTCTTCCTGGTGTTTCCCCTTGTTTGTGGTGTTATTGTTGGGTGTTTCTTTGTTGCGCCTCAGACATTTGTTGGTCTGAACGCACTTGCCACGCATGTACCGTGACTATATAAAGATATACCCTTTTCACATGTAAAGCGCCATGGAATAAATGGTGCTATAATAATAAATAATAATAATAATAATATCTTCCTCCTTCAAGAAAACTCCCACATAATTATATAGATTTTGCACTCAGGAGGGGGTAACACCCTAAAACACGTGTCTGCAAATTGAGTTTCTGGTTTGGATTCTTAACTCCACAACAACACCAAGCACAAAGAAACTCTTTCTCCAGCATGTCTGGGACTCCACAACTCACAGACCAGCACAACATAAACTATAGTTGGCATAGGTAGAAGAGTTCCTCCAGCCTAAAAATGAGAGGAGCAGAAGTGATTGGCTTCCTTACAACATGTGATCAAAGAAGACTAACGAGCAGGGAAGCAGAGGTTAACTCTTGCTAGCCTGTCTATAAATGAGCAGACAGTAGGTCAATGCCTGGGTGTGCCAAAGTTGATCAGAAACACCAGAAAAACCAATTTATGGAGTGTCAGACTCTGCAATGTGAACAGAGCCTGATGCCGCCATGACAGTCAATGACTTTTGCACAAAACACTGTGTGACAACCAGACATTATACATAAATGGATCCTGTACAACCCCAGTCCAAATGTCAGTGATCATTGATACTAGTATATCTGTCATTCCTAAGTCTAATATGGACATTACCAGGCCTATATTATCAGATTTGCATTACCAGCTTGTTTAACTTGGATTACAATTCATTGTTAACGTGGCCAGAGAGTTCATTCCAACAGTCTGAAAATAGCTTCAAAATGCCGAGGGATTTGATTAAGTAATTTCTCCTGAAGGTTTGGCCATTTTATCGGGATAGGGATACACTCGATGAGTGGCTTAAGATAAGATGAATTATGAAGTTCAGGGTGTGAAGGCATTTCAGCACTATTTGCAAGCAGTATTTATATCAAGACCACAGATGGCATCCTGCCAGGGTGGATGGAACCATTTTCCTCAACGTGACACCAGTCTCTGGGCTCTGGCAGAACAGATGCCCGACCTGTGTCCATTTATTTTTTTATTTTTATGCAGACTACCTATAAATAGAGCTATGAGAAGATGAAGTCGTACTTGTTCTTCCTAGTGCCCAACATGAACAGAGGTGACAAAGATGACATTCTTCCAGCTTATCAGAGAGGTGTTTATTGAAGGTTCTTGACGTCAAGTGATCACAGATCATTTTATGCCTCAAGTAGGAGCAGAGGGAGCTGCATTTTCGAGTATCCTGCACTAGATGCACAGGGTCTTGCTTATATTGGAAAAAGAAAAGACACTTCTGTTGGACAATGCATCAGAGACCCTGATTCCAACGATGTGTCACTTATTGGGATGTGGTTTACTAATTTAATAAGATCAGTGTTTTATCAGATATTTTCACTGCAAGACTAGATGAACTCGTGCTTCCTAGTCCAACACTGATTAGCAGCTCTCTTTCAATAGACATTGCACACAAAATGCTGCCAATCATAGGAGTGGGTGAGGTTATACACAACTTAGCATTTGAGCTCTGCTGGTGTAAAGAGGTGGACAGGCATGTTCCCCCACTAAAGACCCCACTCATATTTGTGTACTGTTTGTATTTCTGCATTGTTTTCCTGTGGTAACAAGTGTTAATGTGACACTAGTCACTATATGGTCCAGTGAAGAGGAAGGATTGTTGAACTTGCCTGGGTCCGCTACCAGGAGAGCACGTCAAGATTAAGGGGAAAGATAGGGGCCTTGTCAAGTCAGTCTGGAGTCAGAATACTGCAGGGTATCAGATCACAGCAAAGGGATAAGGCAAAAGGAAGGTCAAATGAAGTCAGAGGACTGAAGATCACTCCACAGGGCAAATATAACTGAGGCCAACAAGCACCACTAAACAGAATGCTAAAACTAGCAGTGCTCTGGGATATATTGCTCAGCTAAATAGTTGATCAATTACCCAAAACAGAGAACACCTGCAGAAACCCAGCACCTCCCAGTATTAGATTAGAGGACTGAGCTGTCACTCAAAACACTGATAGCTCAGCACACCCATGCTCCAGGTTGGATGACTGAGCTGTAACTCTACCAGGATGGAGATTCTGGAGGAGAAACAAAATCAAAGCTGCATGACAAAGCGGCAGCCGTAACGTTCTTAGACCCAGGCCTTACCATGATAGAAAAATTTAATCTAGAGAAAAATAAGGACCATATGGCGTGTCTTGGGGTGAACCACTTGCCAGATTCAATATAAGCTAATTTTTATCATCCGTCCCAACAGTGATTTGATGAATAGTTCTTTCCAAAAAATGTCTCTATTCTTCAAAAGCTAATTTGGCAGCGAGTAGTTCATGATTCTCAACATCATAATTTCCTTCAGCAGACAAGAATTTCCTAGAGAAAGAGGCCTCGGTAAACCAAACGGCTGGATGGACGGGTCCCGCAGCCGGCTGCAGTGTCTCTCCCCGGACAGGTGGTGGCGGCTGTCTTTCCCTGCACCTTGATGTTCTCGTTTGACTACTATGGATCCCCAACGGTAGTCCGCTCCCCGGTGTATGGATGCCGGAGGAGCCCGTTTGCCCGCAGGCGCTGGCCCTTGGGTCTCTAGCCTTAGGCGGTAGCTGTATACCCTTACGGTGTGGCGGTTGCCTTCTATCGGGTCTTTGGCTGTTAGGAAACCCCTGGGGTTCCGGTCACACTCGGATTTGACTATTGTCGGCGGCTCCAAGCCTGGTCGGGGTCCGATGGCCCTGCCTGTGTGTGCTGGCTTCACTTCGCTCCCCGGTCGGTACCGGCGGGCCAACACCCGACCCTGGTCCTACGGTTCCGCGTTGCTTCACCACTCCTGCAGACGGCCACCACCGTCTGCCAACCTTGCTGTCAGTGCCTGGGCCACAAACCCAGACACCCAAGTGTTTACTCCTCACTCTTCAAACTCCAACTTCTAACCGCTCTTTTCCCGCCTCCTGGCCTGTGAACTCCTCGGTGGGTGGGGCCAACCGCTTGGCTCCGCCCCACCTGGTGTGGACATCAGACACTGGAGGGAGGCAACAAGGGTTTGTTTGGCTGGTGTTCCTGTCTAATTGGGGTGGGGTGTTTGTGTGTTATTTGTGACGACCTGGCTAGTCCAGGGCGCCACAAGAGACTCTGTCCATCTGTGTCTGAGTGAGTACACCAGTGCCATCCGGCACCGCGCTGCGCTGCACCGCGACCCTGCACCCTTCCAAAACCCATCCTGAGGAATCCAACCTCCTACCGGGCCCCGGGACCAACAGCCCCTACCCACGGAGGGGCCAACACCTAGCTGCTCCCCGCCATCGCTCCCGGGAACCCCGTCACCATCAGCGGTGGTGCCCACCGTCACTACAACTCGTGGGTGGCGTCATGAACACTCCATCCATCCCAAAAATTCAACTCCCCTCCCTTTTCACTCGTGGGTGAGGAGCGCTGCTCGAGCCCCAGGTCCGGCCCGCTCGAGCCACCGAGGAGAAGGCACCAGATCCGACCGCGATCTCCTCGAGCAGCCCCCGCGACGGGGAAAGCTGGCCCCAGCCCTCGACACTAGCACAAATAAACTCTTGCAAGCCCGATCACTAATGATAATTCAGCTGGTCGACACCCGGGCCTGTCTGTGTAACTCAGAAGCACCAAAGGCATAGTGTGGAGTGTCAGACTCTGCAGTGTGAACAGCGTCAGATGCTGCTAAGACACTCGGCGAGTTTTGAGCCAAACAACATGAGACACAAGTTTGGAAAAACATTTAGCCCCCTTAAGATGATTACAGTATATAGGTTGGGGATAGGTAGAAGTGGGTAAGAATTTTGAACAGTAATTTTGTTTAATTCACAGAAATTGAGGCAAGGATAGAGATCTCTGTTTTTCTTTTTAGCAAAGTAAAATCCAGCAGCAACAGGCGAGGAGGAAGGATGAATATGAACTCTCCATAAACTGTTGTTTACATATTATTTCATGGTGGTCTGTTCAGGATAGATTATACAGATGAGCTTTTGGTAATATGGCATTAGGGATAAGATTGATAATACAGTTATAAGGACGATGGGGAGGTAATATCTATGCTTCTTTTTCAAAGAACACACTCCAAAGTCCTTCAGGTGCCCCACCAGACCAAGACTATTGGAGAAAACCTGTATAGAATTAAGATAGTCTTTATGACAATAGTGACTCCACTTAACAATATCCTTCAGACACCAATTAAATGCAGGATTATGAATTTGGAGCCATGGAATTCCCCAAAACAACCCCAGAGGTAAATTATCCAATACATAACAGGAGGTGTACTCAAGTGGGGTTCCCATTTTGAGTGTGAATTCCACCGATACGCGCTGTAGAAGGTTCTGGAGTAATGGCATTCTGTCAATGGCCACATTTTGAATGGGTCCTTCCAACCTAACTGTCCCTAATCCTAGTTTCAAAACCAGTCCTAAATCATTGGAGTTGGCTGCAGACCCACAGTCAATGAAAGTGAATGCTGATAATGACTGATTTTGGAAAAGTAGTTACGCATTCAACAATATTTTATCTGAGGAGTAAAAAGGTATCTGGAAGTCTGGGTGACCTCCTTGATAATCATCCAGACTTAGGGGTACTTCTCACATAGCGAGATCGCTGCTGAGTCACAGGTTTCGTGACGTACCAGGGAACCCATCAGCGATCTCGGTGTATGTGACACTAAGCAGCGACCTGGCCCCTGCTGTGAAATCTCTGATCGTAATGTGACGCCCTGGGCAAGCCAGGGGTCACAGGTAACTACATCACCACACCCTACACCCCAGTTAGGCACATCAGAGCTAAAACCAAAAACCCTTGTTGCCTTCCTCCAGGGGCTGATGTTCACACCAGGGGGTGGGCCAGACGGTTGGTCCCGCCCACCGAGGAGTTCACAGCCCTGGAGGCGGGAAAAGTGAGAGTTGAGTTTAGACGGTGGAAGTGTGAGGAGAAAAGTGGCAAGAGAGCAGCAAACAGACTGCGTCCGGGTGTGTGCCCCGGACAGAGACAGCAAGGTTAGCAGACGGCGGTGAGCGTCTGCAGGAGTGGCTGATCGGAGTTGCCGAAAGGACCGTGGACGGGTGGTGGCCTGGCGGTACCGGACCGGTACACAAAGAGAGGACAGCACCATTAGCAGGGGCCTTTCGGACCCCGGCAAGGCTTGGAGTCGCCGTAATTTGCCAAATCCGTCAGTGAAGGGGACCTCCGGGTTTCCAAACAACTAAGTCCCGATTGAAGGCAAAAGTCCAACCGTATGAGAGAGACACCGCCACCGCCAAGGCACCAGTTTCTCAGGGCCAGCGCCTGCGGGCAAAGAGGGGCTCCTCCGGCCCATATCCAAGCCGGGGAGCGGGTTATCGGTGGGAACCCATCGGAACCAACAGAACTATTAGGTGCAGGGAAAGAGACAGTCACCGTTAACTACCGGGGAAAAGCAACAGCAGCCGTCCGTGGGAACCGTCTTTCCAGCCGTGTGTTTTACCGTGAACTGTGTCAACGTCTCAGGCTGAGTGAGTACCACAGTGCCGTACGGCACAGCGCTGCTCCCGCGTCCCTGCACCTCGCCAGGCCCCGTAACCCGCCTGCCATCCTGTCCTACCACATCACCGGGCCCCAGGACCATCAACCCCCTACCCACGGAGGGGAGGACTAACAACTTAGCTGCTCCAGTCACCGCTCCCGGGATCCCCGTTCAGAGCAGCGGTGGTGTCACTAAAATCACCACAACCGTGGGTGGCGTCACGGACAATAACCAAATCCCCACCACCAAAACAACCCCCCTTTCACTCACGGGCGAGGAGCGCTGCTCGAGTCCCCGGGATCCGGCCCATCGCTCGAGCCACCAAGCAGCAGCAGCCGCAGAGCAGCGGCGGCCGGACCCGAGCAGTGGGAGAGCGCAGCGTTGCCACCCTCCTCCCCGCCCGCGACAGTTACATACTGTTCTGGTTGATTTTTTGCTCGTTGGTCTCCCACTGTGCATCACGCATCGACGTGTTTGACTGCGGAAGACCAAAGAGCACCGACTCTGTGTAAGCAGCGTACGCTGGTAGCCAGAATAAATATCAGGTAACTAAGCAAAACGCTTTGCTTGGTTACCCAATATTTACCCTGGTTACCAGCGTACGCTGCTTACAGGTTGCCAGCGCTGGCTCCCTGCACACGTAGCCAGGGTAAATATCGGGTAACCAAGCAAAGCGCTTTGCTTAGTTACCCGATGTGTACCCTAGCTACGTATACAGGGAGCCAGAGCGGGCAGCCTGTAAGTGGTGTACGCTGGTAACCAGGGTAAATATTGGGTAACCAAGCAAAGCGCTTTGCTTAGTTATCCGATATTTACCCTGGTTACCAAGCGCAGCATCATTACACGAAGTCGCTGGTGGCTGGTGGCTGGTCGCTGGTGAGATCTGACTGTTTGACAGCTCACTAGCAACCCTGTAGCGACGTACCAGCGATCCTGACCAGGTCATATCGTGGTCAGAATCGCTGGTACGTCGTTTAGTGTGACGGTACCCTTAGGCATTCTCCCGATGGCAAAGTAAGATTATAGGTCCTGCACCACCGCACGTTACCTGCGGTATCGCCTGCAATATCACCTGTGCCCGAATGGAGAGCCTGAGAAAACCAAAGTCCAGAAGCGGGGTGCTGGTAATGGAAGACAGTCCAATAGTAAACGGATGAGAATAAAGGAACCGCACTCTGTCCGCTGTGCTGGGTAATGTTTATTCAACACACGTGCATGGTGAGAGGCTGGAGACGCACTGTGAGCTGGCTCCTCTAAGACGGACGACGGCCGTTTCGCCCACAAATTGGGCTTCCACGGGTCCACATGTGGAGCTACAGCTACGCCCCTTTTAAAGGAGCGCTCACAGATTGCCTGAAGCCCACATAAAAACAAAAGGAGATTGTACATGTGCATAATAATAAAATATAATCATGTTGTACATATATTAAAATCTTCAAACATGTTTACAATGAAGAATATAAAAAGATTTATGTAAAAAAGCAGACAATGAAGTAATTTTTTACAGGAACACAGTCAAATCAACCCGATCGTTTAACCCTTGTGGACCTTGCGCCCCATAATTAATAATAAGCCTGGCCTCTTCTTGCAATAGAAGTTTATGTAGGTCACCCCCCTTGAGAGGGAGAGAGACCTTCTTTAGGCCGGCAAAACGCAATACGTCGGGGTTACTGTCATAGTGCTCCTGAATATGTGAGATTAATCTGGGAGACCCTTTTCCTGATGTTACTGAACTATAATGTTCCCTAAAACGTATGTATAGACACCTGATTGTTTTGCCTATGTAGAACCTGCTGCAAGGGCAGAGGACTACATAGACCACAAATTTTGTCTTACATGAAATAAACTCATGGACAGTGTGCATATGCGAGCCTACCTGCAGGGAACGACCACTCAAATGTAAGTTACAAAAGCGACAATGACCACACTGGTAATTACCAGGTGGGCAACATTTGTCCAGCCAAGTCCCAGGGCTGGTGAGTCTGTTCCTCACAAGTTTATCACGCAGATTGCCGCATCGTCTGAATGACACTAGAGGGTTGGAATTAGTCCTCTCAGATAAGGCAGAATCCTTCTCCAGGATATGCCAGTTTCTGCATAACGCACTCCTAATAGCGTGCTCCAAAGGTCCAAATTTAAAGTTGAAAACAAACCTCTCCAAATCACAAGCATTCCTTTTGGTGCGGTTCTTGCAGACAAATGTGGTGCCGGACGAGTTGGCCCTCTCACAGGCCGAATCTACCAATTTTTTGGGATAACCCCTCTGTTTCAATCTTATTTTCAAATCTTGGGATTGTTGCAAAAAAGATTCCTCCGAACTGTTAGCCCTACGTACTCTCAAAAATTGACTGTAGGGCAAACCCATTTTTGTGTGGAGCGGGTGCGCACTTTGATAGTGTAAGAGGGAATTAGATGCTGTGGGTTTTCTGAACAACCGAGTATGGATGTCCCCATCCCTGATGGAGACCTCAATATCCAAAAAATTGAGGGTATCGCCACCATATGAGGAAGTGAAGGACATATTCATCGTGTTGCAGATATTAAGATATGACACAAAGTCAGCAAAAAGGGCCTCAGTGCCGGCCCACACGATGAATATGTCATCCACATACCTCAAATAGTGGCGAATGTATCTCAAAAAAGGATTGGTGTCAGAAAAAACATGTTTGGATTCAAAGGAGCCCAAAAATATATTGGCCATGGCACAAGAGACAGGGGTACCCATAGCGGTACCCCTGCACTGCAGGTACCAACGGTCCAAAAACATAAAAGCGTTCTTAGACAGAACAAAATCAAGGGCTTCCTCAATAAAATCACAAAAAAGCACATCTTTTCCCGTCTGTGCCACCGTCTCTCTAACAGCCTGTATACCCAATTTATGAGGAATACGGGTATACAGACTTTCCACATCAATGGAAGCCAGGGAAAAACCCTCCTGCCATGTCATACCTTTGAGCAGAGTCAAAAAGTCACCGCTATCTTTTACATAAGAGTGGATATGACTCATAATAGGTCTTAAGAGCCAATCCAAATAATGCGACAAAGGCTCAGTTAAAGAGCCGATGCCCGCCACTATTGGACGACCCGGTGGATTATCCCTACACTTATGTATTTTTGGTATGCAATACCAGTGGGGCTTAGTCGGGAAGGGTGGAACCAATTTATCAGCCTGTGAGCGGGACAAAAACCCCAGCCCCACATATTTGTCTAACAAACGCACCAAAGATTTTTTGAAGTCTTGAATTGGATTAGAACGAAGGGGGACATATGTGGAGATGTCCGCCAACTGCCTATTACATTCCCGGATATAATCATGCCTAGCTAGGAGGACCACGTTGCCCCCCTTGTCAGCCTCCCGGAACACCGTGTCCTCCCAACTTTGCATGATACATATCGCGTTTTTTTCTTTCCAACTTAAATTCTGAATAGGTTTGACATAGAATAAAGATTCCACGTCTTTCAAGACCGCCTCTTGATATAAATCGATCAAGTTTCCTGGCACAGTAGGGGGACAAAAATCAGATCTAACACCTTTGGTAAATCTCTCCAAAGGTGGGGCGATGTCCCCATCAGCTGTGCCAGTTGACTGCTGCGATTCATTCAAACTAAGCAATAGCCTAGCATCCTGAAAAATTTCAGGATTAAAAGCCCCTGTAACATCAAGCTGAGAATCAGCCACACCACACGGAACATGCCCGGCCGGAACCGTCCCTGTCCCTTCAGGTGATGTTCTAAAATATTTATACAGGTGAATTTTCTAATGGCTTTAAACAGGTCAATCTTGAAATCAGCGAAATCAAAATTTTCTGGGACACAAAACTTGAAACCCTTGGTTAGCACAGAGATCATATCAGGAGTAAGGGTATGCGATGTCAGATTTATAATCGTATCAGTTGAGAGACAAGAGTCAGGCTGAGAACCTAACTCCTCCAAGTCACAGACTTTCTTTTGCGACCCTTGCCTCTTGTGCCTTTTCCTACCCCCCCCCGTCGGGTGCGTTTCCTAAAGGGGTGGTCGGTCTGGCATCATGGGGCATTGTTCCAGAGGGGCCTGGAACTACGTCCTCAGATCCACTGGATTCTGAGTCCGTGGTCCAGTACCCCTTATTGGAGCCAGGGTTACCCCTCCTTTTTATATGTGCTCTTTGTCTATAATTACGTGCCCCATCTTTGGTCCAACAAAAAATCTGTTTCTTTTCATAATCCTTTTTGTCTCTCAGGAATTTCTCCCTTTTTCTATGTTTTATCTCAGTCTGAACGATTACCAATCGTTTATCCAATTTCTAACAAAAAACATTCCATTCATCTACAGACATCTGTGCCCGGGTGTCTTGTTTTAATGTGTCTAATTCAGCAGTTAAGGCAGCATAGTTATCTTTGTGTACTGCATGCCAAAAATACATAAGTGTAGGGATAATCCACCGGGTCGTCCAATAGTGGCGGGCATCGGCTCTTTAACTGAGCCTTTGTCGCATTATTTGGATTGGCTCTTAAGACCTATTATGAGTCATATCCCCTCTTATGTAAAAGATAGCGGTGACTTTTTGACTCTGCTCAAAGGTATGACATGGCAGGAGGGTTTTTCCCTGGCTTCCATTGATGTGGAAAGTCTGTATACCCGTATTCCTCATAAATTGGGTATACAGGCTGTTAGAGAGACAGTGGCACAGACGGGAAAAGATGTGCTTTTTTGTGATTTTATTGAGGAAGCCCTTGATTTTGTTCTGTCTAAGAACGCTTTTATGTTTTTGGACCGTTGGTACCTGCAGTGCAGGGGTACCGCTATGGGTACCCCTGTCTCTTGTGCCATGGCCAATATATTTTTGGGCTCCTTTGAATCCAAACATGTTTTTTCTGACACCAATCCTTTTTTGAGATACATTCGCCACTATTTGAGGTATGTGGATGACATATTCATCGTGTGGGCCGGCACTGAGGCCCTTTTTGCTGACTTTGTGTCATATCTTAATATCTGCAACACGATGAATATGTCCTTCACTTCCTCATATGGTGGCGATACCCTCAATTTTTTGGATATTGAGGTCTCCATCAGGGATGGGGACATCCATACTCGGTTGTTCAGAAAACCCACAGCATCTAATTCCCTCTTACACTATCAAAGTGCGCACCCGCTCCACACAAAAATGGGTTTGCCCTACAGTCAATTTTTGAGAGTACGTAGGGCTAACAGTTCGGAGGAATCTTTTTTGCAACAATCTCAAGATTTGAAAATAAGATTGCAACAGAGGGGTTATCCCAAACAATTGGTAGATTCGGCCTGTGAGAGGGCCAACTCGTCCGGCACCACATTTGTCTGCAAGAACCGCACCAAAAGGAATGCTTGTGATTTGGAGAGGTTTGTTTTCAACTTTAAATTTGGACCTTTGGAGCACGCTATTAGGAGTGCGTTATGCAGAAAATGGCATATCCTGGAGAAGGATTCTGCCTTATCTGAGAGGACTAATTCCAACCCTCTAGTGTCATTCAGACGATGCGGCAATCTGCGTGATAAACTTGTGAGGAACAGACTCACCAGCCCTGGGACTTGGCTGGACAAATGTTGCCCACCTGGTAATTACCAGTGTGGTCATTGTCGCTTTTGTAACTTACATTTGAGTGGTCGTTCCCTGCAGGTAGGCTCGCATATGCACACTGTCCATGAGTTTATTTCATGTAAGACAAAATTTGTGGTCTATGTAGTCCTCTGCCCTTGCGGCAGGTTCTACATAGGCAAAACAATCAGGTGTCTATACATACGTTTTAGGGAACATTATAGTTCAGTAACATCAGGAAAAGGGTCTCCCAGATTAATCTCACATATTCAGGAGTACTATGACAGTAACCCCGACGTATTGCGTTTTGCCGGCCTAAAGAAGGTCTCTCTCCCTCTCAAGGGGGGTGACCTACATAAACTTCTATTGCAAGAAGAGGCCAGGCTTATTATTAATTATGGGGCGCAAGGTCCACAAGGGTTAAACGATCGGGTTGATTTGACTGTGTTCCTGTAAAAAATTACTTCATTGTCTGCTTTTTTACATAAATCTTTTTATATTCTTCATTGTAAACATGTTTGAAGATTTTAATATATGTACAACATGATTATATTTTATTATTATGCACATGTACAATCTCCTTTTGTTTTTATGTGGGCTTCAGGCAATCTGTGAGCGCTCCTTTAAAAGGGGCGTAGCTGTAGCTCCACATGTGGACCCGTGGAAGCCCAATTTGTGGGCGAAACGGCCGTCGTCCGTCTTAGAGGAGCCAGCTCACAGTGCGTCTCCAGCCTCTCACCATGCACGTGTGTTGAATAAACATTACCCAGCACAGCGGACAGAGTGCGGTTCCTTTATTCTCATCCGTTTACTATTCTCCTGATGGCTTGCTTGTTTCAGAGTGTTCCAAACAGTTCTTAAGGAAATGTCCAGCGTGATATCAATAGAAACAGAGCCTGAGATCACATTGTCGTCTTTTGTCAATGGTCCTTGATCTGGCTTTAACCACCTCCATAAGTTCCGCCTCAGATAAGTTCATTAATCTGGGAAAAAAGACTGAAACCACTTGTCGTTCATCGTGTCCCTTACGAATTCTACATTCCATATGAATAGCCTGCGACATGACCTCTGCCAAGGAACAAAATGGAGTATGCAGAGCCAGAGTATCCTTAAGAGTTTCCGAGAGGCCTCTGTTGAACTGGCATTTGAGAGCTGCGTCATTCCAAAGAACTTCAGAGGACCATTGATGGAACTCGAAACTATAGTCCTCAGAGGTGCTGCCCCCTGCGTAAAATTCATGATCTTTGCTTCTGACACCTGGACACAGTCAGGTTTGTCATAGATCAATCCTAATGCGTCAAAAAAGGAATCAACAGATGACTGTTCTGGGACTAGTGGAGATAAAGAAAATGCCCAAAATCTGAGGACCCCCTTGCAGTAGGATCATGATTTTTCCCACCCGCTGGGACTCATTCCCTCATGATTGGGGTCACTATGTAAAAAGATTGCATAAGAAGAGGAGACGTTACCTCCTCATAGACCGTATGACTGTTCTATAGATCTTCTTCCGATATATTACCCTCCTTGAGGTCATATCTATCCTTTATCGCTGGCAGAAAGTCAGGCCATGTCAGACCACATCAAGGAGAACCTGGCTAGAGGGTTTATCTAAAAGTCCTCCTCACCGGAAGGGGCTAGGGTACTCTCCGGTAATATATTTGTGACGCCCTGGCCTATTAGGTCGTCACAGGGTATTGTGCAATCTGCCTTTCTGTACAATATCCACCTCCTCCTTGGTTAAGGGTCCCTAAACTTTGGTGTTGCCAAGAACAAGCTAATCAAAATCCTAGGAACACTCTGCACCACACTCACCAGACACACTAGTGGACGGCCTGAGTGGAATAGGGTCGCCAACTTGGGGGGGTTGGTTAAGGGGAGGTCAGGAGTGTCAAGAGCAGGCAGTGTAGTGTTGGAGGTGAAAGTGAGAGGAGGTCAGGAGCTGGGCTCCTTGGAACTACTAGGTGGCAGACGGTCTGGGCCTGGTAGGAGCTGGACCCCGGCCGCAGGGGATCGTAACAAGGGGCACGGACTGTCGAGGAGGACAGCCGGCGGCCTTGTGCCATCACCGGGCAGGGTCCAGGGCACGACGGGGTATGTGGACCCTAGGTCAGGGAGTAGCTTCAGTCGTCCTGACAATTTACCCGACGAGGACGGAGCTTTCAAGATCCATTCTCCACCCACTCCAAAATCGGGGTACTAGCGCAACGAGGGGGATAGAACTTTCCACGCATACAGTCCAGAAAATCCCAAGCGTGAAACCTGAGAGCAAGCTCACCCAGTTAGCCATACTGGGGAGCGGGACCCAATTAGTTTCACACTAAAGGGACCAACTAGAAGACAAGGTGCCAAGGCAAAGGTCATAGACTAACAGGCAACACCAACGGGCACGGGATCCAGGCGTGCTCCCTCCCAGCGGCAGTGGTGTCCAGAACTTTGGTTTACCACAGTTGTCGGTGTCAGCGTTATTGGACTGAGTGTGAGTACACAAGTGAACCTTACCGTCCCGACCGCACATCCCTATCCTTATCACCGAGTCCCGGGGCATTCCCCCTACCCGTGGAGGGGTTAAACACCTGGCTGCCCACACTATCGCCACCGGGTACTCCCAACTGCAGCGGTGGTACTCTACCTTACCACACACCATGGGTGGCATCACAAACTTTCCACACCATCCCCTGCAAATACCCCCTTAATTTGAGTGGCCGCACGACCCCCGGGTCCGGAGACCGCTCGAGCCACCGCGGATCCGGATCCGAGCAGCCCGGCTGCTGGCACGGGGGTGGCACATATTGACTATAGAGGTCTCAATCAGATTATGATCAAGAAAAAATATTCATTACCTCTCATATCGAAATTACTTGATCATCTGAGAGGAGCCAGGATCTTTACCAAGCTTGATCTACAAGGGGCATACATTATGATCTGCATATGTGAGGGGAGTGAATGGTAGACCACTTTCAACACCCTGGAAAGCCACTACAAGTACCGTGTTATGGTATTCAGTCTTAGTAATACCCCAGCTGTCTTACAAGAGTTTGCTAATGACGTCTTCCGTGATCTCCTCTATACGTGCGTAGTGGTCTATCTAGACGATATCTTGGTCTTCTCTCTGGACCTGCTTTCCCTTTGGAGGAATGTTTGCCAGGTGCTGCAGAGATTGAGAGAGAATCGCCTGTACGCCAAATTTGAGAAGGGTCTCTTTGAACAATCCTGGTTTCCCTTCCTAGGTTATATAATCTCTGACATGTGGTTGGAGATATATCCATAGAAGGTGTCTTCAATTCTCAAATGGTCACATCCTGTGGGTGTTAAAGCTATCCAGCCTTTTCAAGGATTTGCCAACTATTACCGGCAATTTATTCCTCACTTTTTGTCACAAACTGCTCTAATCTCTAGCCATGATTTATAAGTGCGCCAACCTGAAGGTCTGGACTCCGATGGCAGAGAAGGCGTTTATCTCCCTAAAAGCAAGCATTCTCTTCTGTTCATGTGCTCCATAGGCCCAAGTTAAATAAGCAATTCTTCCTGGAAGTGGATGCTTCATCTTTGGGACTTGGAGCAGTCCTCATGCAGAAAGCTTCCTCCGGACGGATAGTGACCTGTGGCTTCTTCTCTAAGGCCTTCTCGGCTCCTGAAATGGGACTACACAATTGGAGATTGTGAGTTGTTGGATATTACAATGTCTTTGGAGGCGTTGCGATACCTTTTTGAGGGTGCAGTACATCCACTAATGATATACACTGGCTACAATAACTTGGACTATCAGCAGTCAGTGCACAGGGTGAATCCCCGGCAGGCTAGATGGTAGCTGCTCTTTGTTCATTTTGACTTTGTCCCACATTTCCATCTGACAGATAAGAATGTCAAGTTGGACACACTTTCAAGGTTCTTTCTTCCCACTGACCAAGAGGAGACCTTCAGCACATCATTGACCCTTGCAAGATGATAACAAGACTATCATCTTGGAGTCTGACAGAAAGAAGGTGTTGCTAGCTGATCATGCCGGTCAGAAGAAGACCTTCCTTCTTATCTAGTGACATTATTGGTGGCCGAACATGTAAAAAGATATTGTAGAATAAAGGCTGCTTTACACGCTCTTGAAAGCACCCGCCCCCGTCGTTTGTGCGTCACGGGCAAATCGCTGCCCGTGGCGCACAATATCGCTAGTACGCGTCACACATACTTACCTTCCTAACGACGTCGCTGTGGCCGGCGAACAACCTTTTTTTTAAGGGGGAGGTTCGTGCACAGTCACAGCGACGTCACTCAGCGGCCCGCCAATAGAAGCGGAAGGGCGGAGACCAGCCGCATTAACGACACGCCCACCTCATTGCTGGAGGACGCAGGGACGCTGTGGTTCGTTGTTCCCAGGATGTCACACATAGCGATGTATGCTGCCTCAGGAACAACGAACAACCTGCGTCCAGCACCAGCAACGATATTTGGGAAAGGAACGGCGTGTCAACGATCAACGATTAGGTGAGTATTTTTGATCATTAGCGGTCGCTCGTAGGTGTCACACTCAACGACGTCACTAATGAGGCCATATGTGCGTCACAAATTCCGTGACCCCAACGATATCTCATTAGCAATGTCGTTGCGTGTAAAGCGGCCTTTAGTTTCTGCCTGCCCTTCACATGCACAAAACAAAACTCCTAAACAAGTCCCAACGGGATGTCTTATTCCACTTCCAGTTCAGTAAGCTCCCTGGCAATACGTCGCTATGGACTTTATTACGCATCTTCCAATGTCTTCTGGGTGTTCCGCAATATATATATATTTGGATATAGCATACCTCCCAACATTCCCGGATTCAGCAGGACTGTCCCGATTTGAGAGCTGTCTCCCGCAGTCCCACTATTCACAGATCTTGTCCCGGTCCTCTCAGTGCAGTCCATAAATTAACTAAGTACAGTGCATAAATTGAATTCTCATCTGATTTGGTTTACCAGGACAGGACTCAAACTCATCAACTACATGTCCATAAACAGCAGCTATACCATTGAGCCACTGCCTGAACTGAAAGGAATAGAAGGATTTGGTAATCTTAACCTGTATTTCAGGCAGAGAAGCCAGAAGCAGATTATTCAGTTACATAGAGATATATACTGCATCTCTATGTAGCTAAAGGAAGAAGTTAGATTCTTTTGTTCCCATAAAACTACTATAAAGAAATGAGAAAAAAATACATGTTTTCTTTATTTTCTCCCCACTTGGAAGCAAACCAGCAACTTTCAAGCATGTTCTAGTAGTCCCTACATGTCCTAGCTGTTGAGCCACCAGCTTTGATGATGTCAAAGGGAGATTTTATATACATGAATCTGCATTACAGCCTCTGATTACACAGGACATAGAGATACATTGTACAGAGCAGTATCTCTATGTCCTGTATTCTAGATGTGGAGAAAAAGAGTTTTTTTCCTTCTATTTAGACGAATTAGTATAATGTAATTTTATTGAACTTTTTTATAAAATAACAAACATCACAAATCATCAAATAACATGGACATACTGTATTTGGTGTCCCTGTAATTGTAATGACCCAAACAACACAGCAATCAGATTATTTATGGGGATCGGTAAATGGTGCAAAAACATGGCGCAATTGATTTTTCTCTATTTAACCAATAAAAAAAGTATTAAAAATGTATCGCTGAGGCCGTGTTCAGATAATAGCGTAAACGCTGCGGTTTTTTTATGCAGGTGTCTGCACCTTGAGCGCAATAACAATCTTTTCTAATTATTGCGTGTTTGCTGCATTTTTTATTCATTTTCCCCGACATTTGATAAGTTTGGTGCAGATGTGAATCCAGGTTTTTAATGCTTTAATAGTACAGGAAAGCTTTGATTCTACGTTTAAAACGTAACGCCATTTTTTCTCTTGTATTTTTTTTCAGGGTCCACAAAGAAGCCGCTAGAGAAAAAAAAACACCAAAACTGCACAGTTCAGCAGCGCCCTTAGGTGCTCCAAGGACGGAGATTTCATGACGTCTCATCCACTCTGCTTGGACATTTAATCCGTGTTCACATGTAGCGTAAATGCTGCATTTACTTCTGCTGCTTTTTTTGCACATAATTTCTGCTGTGACTAATTGTCCAAGCAAAGTGGATGTGATTTCATGAAAAGACGCCGCTGAACTCTGCAGTTTTCGTACTTTTTTTCCTCTACAGTTTTCTATGTGGAGCTTTAAAAACATGCAGGAAAAAACTGCAGTTACTTTTAGAAATGCAGAATTAAAGCTTTTCTGTACTATAAAAACAGTGAAAAATGCGGCTTCACATCTGCACCAAAAACGCAAGAAATAATGGGGAAAAGGCATAAAAAATGCGGCAAAAATGCAATAATCAGAGAGGATTGTTATTGTGTAGTTTGGTGCAGAAGCCAGCAGAAAACAAAAAATACAGGATTTATGCAACGTGTGAACACGGTCTTATAGGCACAAATAAGCAATGTGACGCCCCTGGACTATTCAGGTCGTCACAGGGTACTGTACAAACTGCCCTCCCCATGCAGTATTCGACCACCCATGGTTCTGGGTCTCCATCCTGCAGTGTTGCTTCCATCAGCATTCACAAATCCTAGATACACCCAGCACCACACCTGTCAGGCACACCAGTGGGTTGCTCAAGTAGGAATAGGGCCGCCCACCTAGGGGTCAGGAAGGGAGGTGTGAGGTGTCAGTTCAGTGGAGTGGTAACCCTCGCGCTGTGAGGGGCTCTGAGGAAGCTGGGAGTTGGAGCTCCCATGGGAGAAGTAAACTAGGTGGCAGACAGTGGTCTGGACCTAGAGAAGTCGGACCCCCGGTCGCAGGGGATTGAGGCTAGGTGCCTGGAACCCGTCAAGGAGGACGACCAGCAGCCTGGTCCTATCACCGGTCCGGGACCGATGGCACAATGGGGTACACGGACCCTTGGTCGGGGAGAAACTTCAGGCAACTCGGCAATTAACCTGAGGAGAATAGGGCCTTTATGGACTGTTCCCACCAGCTCAGAGATTGGGGGCACTAGCACAACGAGGGGGATAGGGCTTTCCTTGCAAGCAGCCCACTGAAATCCCAAGCGTGAGCTCCTGAGAGCAGGCTCCTTAACTTAGCCATAGTGGGGAGCGGGGCCCGGAAAGCTCCAAGCTCCCGGGCCACAACGGACAATCTAAAACTTTGGTGCCAAGAGGCAGGTCACAGACCACCAGCAGCACTGCAGGGAACGAGACCCGGACGAGCTTCCCTCGAGAGGCAACGGTGTTCAGAGACTTGGTTTACCCTGTTGTCTGCTTATTGACTGAGTGAGTACCCGACTGATCCCTGCACTGCGTCCCTGCATCCCAGAGCACCATCTAGAGTCCCGGGGCCTTCCCCTACTCGTGGAGGGCAACGACACCTTGCTGCCCCACTCCATCACCCCGGTACTCCCAACGGCAGCAGCGGTTCTCCCAATTACCGTATACCACGGGTGACGTCACGAACTATACCAAATCCCCTGTAAATATACCCCTTTTACTTTAGAGTGTGGCCCCAGGCCCCCAGGTCCGGAGACCCTAGAGCCACGAGTAGTTACCTCCCCCGGACCCGAGCGGCTCGATACGCTGCTGGGGCGGCACAGCAACATGTGCAAAGTAAATATGAGAAAGTTCTGGCTGCTATGACTATGAATGAACAGTCAGGGGCATCTGCTGAATGACCTTTACTGCTAAATGGGTGTGGCTAGGGGCGTAATCAAAATTCACTGCGGTGTGCTTTGCGAGCCGCAGAATTTGTGCCTTTTCTGTTCTTCAAAAGTTGGGAGGTATGATATAGTAATATGTTTTTATTAAGAAAAAGAATCAATATAGAGTAAATTTATTAATGCAAGTTTACATTTTGCTACTTTTACAGAGAACCCATTTTTTTGGTTAACACGAAGACTAATACAACTGGTGATTCTTATTAAAATTGTTTCCCACTTTTCAGGTTTCACCTACCGTTATTAAGAAGAGTACATAGAATCCTTAACTTTTTCTACATTTTTCTATATTTTCTAAAGTTTCTACATCTAGTGAGTCACTTCATAGGTCATCATGGTATCTTCATGCTACTCATAGTTGGTCTTCATAAATGGGCTCAGTAGGTCTGTGAATTCATTTTCTAATAAGCAGCAGTATACTGCCACCTTGTGGATATAATTCATATTAACTCAAACAAAACAAGCCACAGAAAAAAAAATTGTAAATGGTGCAGTTTCATGTGTTTTTGCTGGAGTTACGTTATCTTGTCTCTTCTCATGAAAATGGACAACACTTTCTTAAGAAGAGGGGCAAACCAGTCCCCTATTATTGAATGGTTCTTCCCACAAACTGAGCACTAGAAAAAGTGACACAGTCCTACTTATGGGGTGAAAATAAAGACAATGTAAACCCCCTAATCTAATGACATTGTGAACATTACGTAGAGTTGTCAGCAAATAGAACCTCCCCACAGAAAGCTCTTCTGCCCAGACATTCACACTCTTTTCTTGCACTCTTCCCCATATCCTCACTCCAGCTATTGTGTTCTTCAATGCCACAATCTACTCATCTATTGACTTGGTTGTCCCTTGTGCACAGCATAATGCAACAAATTAATATACAACTTTGGCATAACAACCTCACAAAAAAGCCTCAGCAAGCTTCCATGATTGCAAACCTGCTGGACAAAATCACCCTCAAAGGAAGGCTTTATCACATTCAAGCAACCTGTTTTCTAACACAAACCTGCCCCGACCTCAGCTAAACAGGATGTATTCACAACTCTCATATCTTCTCTACCCCACATGTATCTTCTCTACCCACAGGTATCTTCTCTACCTCACAAGTTTCTATTTTAACCCACAGGTATCTTTTCTACCCCACGGGTATCTTCACTATCCCACAATAATATCTTCCCATCCCCACAACGCTATCTTCTGTACCCCACAGGTATCTTCACTAGCCCACAACACTGTAACGGGGGCAGGGGGTGCCTCAGGGGGTGTAGTCGGGTCCCCTCGCCTTGTGGGCCGCAGGCTGAACCCCGGCCCGGCCGTTACTTGCAAAACAGGTGTGTTGTTGGGGCAGAGTGTGGATGCATGGGGCCCATTCATGACAGCGTTCTTTCTGTGCTCTCCAGCTCCTTCTTCACTTTCAGGAAAGAGACAATTGCAGGCAGCAGATAAACCAAACACCGATTTATTAAACAAAGCTTCCATCTTTTTGTTTGCAGCAGGTTTACTTTAGTACGTTACAAGTTACAGGTCCTTTTCTACAAAAACGGTTTCCTTTTTCTCTACGGGCACTTTCCTTTGCCTGCAGGGGACATACGTTAACCCCCTAGTAGCTGCGCTCTAACCCGGATTTACTGTAGGGCAGATCCAGCACACACTACCGGCTCTGGATAAGTTCTCACCTCTCCACTTCTTTGTCAGGGCACTAACCTTCGCCTGCAGGGGCCACTTGTTATCCCCCTGATAGCTGCACTCCACTCTAGTACACACCACCGGCTCCGGACTAGTCCCAACTCTTCCACTGTTTCTCATGGGTTTCCTCTGCTTTCTAGCCAAGAGTACTCACTCAGGCTGACTGCCTCGTCTCACTCCCACACTCTGCCCCGTCACCTCAGACCGAGCTTGCTCGCCTCTCACATCTCACTGCACACTGGACTCTGCATTCAGAACCCTTCCTTCCCCACCTAGGCTGCCCTGCCCCTTCCTTCCCTGCCACTGTTACCAGGGGAACCACTGCTCTACACTGGCACCTAGTGGGGAAACAGTTTATGACAGGTAACATTTTACCATCAACATTTACAATTTGCCACCATACTACTGTGGCGTTTTCAGGGGGGAAAAACCGCTCCTTCACTACCAGGGGTCCGGCTACCCCTTACATTCCTCCCCTCTTTAACCTCAGCCTCCTGGCGAGGTTCGTATCTGCAAAACAACACATGTAGGAAAACACAATACTTAAAACACACAGACTGGCACACAAGTTTGGTGCCCGGAGTCCCTCCAGGGAAGCTCCCGGTCTTAGTCGCACATCTGCCCGGAGGCCCTCCTCAGGCGCTGCCGGTCTTAGCTGACCTTCTGCCCGGAGGCTATTTCCAAGCGCTCCCGGTCTTTGGGTGGGCAGAAAACAACAGGACAACAAGATTCCTTCTTAACAGTCACGGAAGGAGTCCACGCACAGTTCTGCATTAAGCTCCTCCCGGGTTCAGTACTTTTAACGTTGCTTGAGCTGTAACATTCGCTGGCTCCTAACAGCAAACAGACGTCTCTTCCGGATGACCACCTCTTCACGCTGGGTGGTATGCACGCAGCCATTCGGCCCGCTGGGCCCTCACATGGTCGGAGAGGGACTGTCCAGGTAAGCGGGGTAGCCTACGAAACGGCTCATAACCCGGTGGTTCCGGTACTTCCTTCTCCGGTTCAGGCCCTTCAGCCTCCTGCGGGGGTGAGGGGGTAGCTGGACGGGACCGCAGTGGGCTGCCGACAACAACTACCGGGTGCGACACCATACTCTGATGTATCACCAGTAATGCAGATGCTTCTCTTGGCTTGTCTCCAGCCGTAGGTTCGGCGGCCGCTTTTGGCGCGACTGTCGGGGTACTCTTCAGCCCACAGGCTTCAGCGAGTGCTTGCTTATGCTGAGCGCGCCACGCTCTGTTCTCCATTCTGCTTGGTCCAGGAATTGGAGTTTGCTTCTTCTTCCACTGCCGGGGTTGCAATCGCGCCGGGGAAGGTGGAGGCGGTTCTTCTTTTCCCGCTTCTGCCCATACTCCGCCCCCGGCCTCACCCACCAGGTCGGCACAGCGTTTGCGACGCCTCTTCTTTCTTGCGGCGCCGCCCACGTCTCTAGACCTCTGCAGTATCTCGGGGCAAGCACCTCCCCTCTTTGGGCATTGCACTCCGGGCTTCTTCCTTACAGGCCAGCCCAGCGCTTTTGGTTTGGCGCCCACTTTTCGCGCCTTCACTAAATCCATGAGGACGGCCGCCATCTTGCCGCCATCTTGTGGCCTGTTCAGTACATCAGGCACCACTTGGTCTCTGCTCGGGGTTTCTCTTCTGCGGGCTTGATCCTGCCGACTACGCCAGTTTGTAACGGGGGCAGGGGGTGCCTCAGGGGGTGTAGTCGGGTCCCCTCGCCTTGTGGGCCGCAGGCTGAACCCCGGCCCGGCCGTTACTTGCAAAACAGGTGTGTTGTTGGGGCAGAGTGTGGATGCATGGGGCCCATTCATGACAGCGTTCTTTCTCAGCTCTCCAGCTCCTTTTTCACTTTCAGGAAAGAGACAATTGCAGGCAGCGGATAAACCAAACACCGATTTATTAAACAAAGCTTCCATCTTTTTGTTTGCAGCAGGTTTACTTTAGTACGTTACAAGTTACAGGTCCTTTTCTACAAAAACGGTTTCCTTTTTCTCTACGGGCACTTTCCTTTGCCTGCAGGGGACATACGTTAACCCCCTAGTAGCTGCGCTCTAACCCGGATTTACTGTAGGGCAGATCCAGCACACACTACCGGCTCTGGATAAGTTCTCACCTCTCCACTTCTTTGTCAGGGCACTAACCTTCGCCTGCAGGGGCCACTTGTTATCCCCCTGATAGCTGCACTCCACTCTAGTACACACCACCGGCTCCGGACTAGTCCCAACTCTTCCACTGTTTCTCATGGGTTTCCTCTGCTTTCTAGCCAAGAGTACTCACTCAGGCTGACTGCCTCGTCTCACTCCCACACTCTGCCCCGTCACCTCAGACCGAGCTTGCTCGCCTCTCACATCTCACTGCACACTGGACTCTGCATTCAGAACCCTTCCTTCCCCACCTAGGCTGCCCTGCCCCTTCCTTCCCTGCCACTGTTACCAGGGGAACCACTGCTCTACACTGGCACCTAGTGGGGAAACAGTTTATGACAGGTAACATTTTACCATCAACATTTACAATTTGCCACCATACTACTGTGGCGTTTTCAGGGGGGAAAAACCGCTCCTTCACTACCAGGGGTCCGGCTACCCCTTACAACACTATCTTCACTACCCCATAGGTATCTTTTCTACCCCGCAGGTATCTTCACTACCACACAATCTTATCTTCTCTACCCCACAGGTATCTGCACTTGCCCACAACGCTATATTCTCTACTCCACAGGTATCTTCTCTACCCCACAACATTATCTTCTCTACCTCACAAGTATCTTCACAAGCCCACAACGCTATCTTCTCTACCCAGGGCTAGATGCAGTGCATTCCAGATGCCATGCTGGGTGGAGGAGGAGAGAGTGCTGTGGGAAAGCGATCTAATTGCTAGTAGTGCTTTCATTAATCGCTCACAGCTCTCATATACAAAGTATGATGGGCCCACCGCTCCTCTATACACAGTATGATGGGCCCACAGCTCCCCTATACAAAGTATGAAGCGCCCACAGCTCCCTTATATATTATTGTACCGCCCCGCGGCCTCAGCTGTGGCCGCCGAGCCACTCGGTTCCGTGCTCGTACGGTGGGTGGCTCGAGCCTCTCACGGACCCAGGGGTCACGTTGCTCTGAAAGGAGTAGTGGCAGTGCACGCACGGGTTTGGGTGATTGTTTGGTGGAATTGATAAAGTTTGTGACGCCACCCACGGGATGTGGTGATTGTATGGTGGACACCACCGCTGCCGTTGACTAGGCCTACCGGGGACGGTGTTATGCAGCTCGGTGTTAACCCCTCCGTGGGCAGGGGAGATGGTCCCGGGGGCCCGCGGGAAGGTGAGGGCCGGGGTGCAGAATGCAGTGTTGCGGTGCCTGACGGCACTGGTGTACTCACTCTGCCACAAGATAACGGAGTCTCTGGTAAACCAAACGGTCAGATGGACGGGGCCCACAGCCGGCTGTAGTGTTCTCCCTGGACAGGTTTGTGATGGCTGTCGTTTCCCTGCACCTGTGTTATGTAGATATTGACTCCTGTGCCTGAACATCGGTAGTCCGCTCCCTGGCGTGTAAGTGTCGTAGGAGCCCGTTTGCCCGCAGACGCTGGCCCTTTGGATCTCTTGCCTTTAGCGGTGGCACTTATCCTGGATGGTTGGGCTGTTGCCTTCAATCGGGACTTGGGTGGGAATGAACCCCTGAGGTCCAGACCGCAATCAGTAAATTTGACTATCAGGGCGGCTTCTAGCCTAGTCGGGGTCTGAGTACCCTGCCTGGTGCCTGGCCTCCAATCAGCTCCCCGGTTCGGTACCGGCGGGCCACTGCCCGTCCCCGGTCCTACGGTTCCACCAACCGTACACCAACTCCTGCAGAAGGCCACCACCGTCTGCCGACCTTGCTGGAAGTGCCTGGGCTCCGACCTAGACACTAGCAGTTCAACTGGCGGGCCTGGACTCAGGTCCGCCTGTGTGTGTCTCTCTCCTCTCCCCTCTCTGTCTCAACTCAACTGAACTGTGTTTTCCCGCCTCCAGGCCTGTAAACTCCTCGGTGCGCGAGGCCAACCGCCTGACTCTGCCCCACCTGGTGTGGACATCAGACCCTGGAGGGTGGCAACAAGGATTTTAGTGTGACTGTTGTCACCTGTCCGGGGAAGGGGTGTGTGTGGTGTTGTGTCTGTGACACCCTGGCTAGTCCAGGGCGTCACATTATGATGGGCTCACAGCTTCTCTATATACAATATGATGGGAGCACAGCTCCCCTATACACAGTATGATGAGCCCACAGCTCCCCTATAGATATTATGATGGGCTCACAGCTCCCCTATGTACAATATAATGGGCTGAGAGCTCCCCTATACAAAGTTTGATCGGCCCACAGCTCCCCTATATAAAGTATTATGCACCCACAGCTCCCCTATATTTATTATGATGGGCTCACAGCTCCTCTATATACAATATGATGGGCTCAAAGCTCCCCTATACTCAGTATGATGGGCCCAAAGCTCCCCTATACACAGTTGTCGCTGGCGGGGAGGACGCCGCCGCTGCTGCGCTCTCGCTAACGCTCGGGTCCGGCGCTGCTGCTGCTGCTGCTCAGTGGCTCGAGCGGTGGGCCAGATCCGGGGACTCGAGCGGCGCTCCTCGCCCGTGAGTGAAAGGGTGGTTGGTTTGGGGGATTTAGTCCGTGACGCCACCCACGGGTCGTGGTGAAGATGGGTGTCGCGGGAGGGGAGGACGTGCTGCGCTCACCAGGCTCGGGTCCGGCACTGCTGCTGCTTCGCTTGCTGCTCGTTGGCTCGAGCGGCGGGCCGGATCCGGGGACTCGAGCGGCGCTCCTCGCCCGTGAGTGAAAAGGGGAATGGTTTTCGGGATTTATTGTCCGTGACGCCACCCACGGTTGTGGTGAGGTTGTGACACCACCGCTGCTCTGGACGGGGATCCCGGGAGCGATGACAGGGAGCAGCTTAGATGTTGTTTTTCCCCTCCGTGGGTAGTTGGTTGGTTGTCCCGGGGCCCGGTGAGGGAGGAATGGCAGGTGGGTTACGGGACATGGTGAGGTGCAGGGTCGCGGGGGCAGCGCGGTGCCGCATGGCACGGTGGTACTCACTCAGCCAATGATGAATGCAAAGTCTCCGGTAAAACAAACGGCTGGATGGACGGGTCCCACAGACGGCTGCGGTGGTTTTTCTCCCGGTAGGTTGGTGGTGACTGCCTTTCCCTGCACCTGTGTTATGTCCTCGGTTCTGATGGCTTCCCACCGGTAACCCGCTCCCCAGCTTGGATGGAGGCTGAGGGAGCCCCTTTTGCCCGCAGGCTCTGGCCCTGGGAACTGTAGCCTTGGCAGTGACTGTATTTCCCGTCACGGTTTCAGTGGTTGCCTTCAATCGGGTCTTGACTGCTGAGAAACCCCGGCGGTTCCCTTCGCTAACGGATTTGACCGGTTTTACGGCGACTCCAAGCCTGGTCGGGGTCCGTAGGCCCTGCCGAATGGTGCTGGCTTCTCTTCGCTCCCCGATCCAGTACCGGCAGGCCACCACCCGTCCCCGGTCCTTACGGTTCACATCAATCAGCCCCTCCTGCAGACGGTCACCACCGTCTGCCAACCTTGCTGTATGTGCCCGGGCCACGCACCCGGACACGGTCAGTCTGCTCCACTACCACCGCACTCTTCCACTCTCCTACTGAACTCTACTCTCCCCTTCCTTTTCCTGCCTCCAGGACTGTGAACTCCTTGGTGGGTGGGGCTAACCGCCTGGCTCCACCCCCTGGTGTGGACATCAGCCCCTGGAGGGAGGCAACAAGGATTTTTGTCTGACTTTGATGTGCCTAGCCGGGGTGTGGGGTGTGTTGTTGCAGTACCTGTGACGTCCTGGCTTGTCCAGGGCGCCACATTCCCCCTTAGTAAAATGCAGACCGTCCGCGGGCTGCCCGTCCATCACCGGTTTTATTTTTGTTAACTGCAAAAGAGTAAAAACATTTAAAACACAAGCATTTCTAGTCAAACTTCCCATATTGGGAGGCACATTCTTAAACATTGCTAACGGTATATGTTTATTAAACGGTAACGGCTTCCGCTCTTCTCCCACCCAAACAACCTGGCCCTGATGCTGCCCCTAAGAAGTGGGCAGCACCCCTTGACCCCAGTCCAGAACCAAGTTGCCCGAGTGGGTACAGTCTCTTTCAGGGGAGCCGCGTCCATGGGGACCCCTGAACCCCCGGAGGATCGCCACCGGTTACGGTAGTGGCGGGCCTGGGCCTGGCCATTTCCTCCAGGCCCATCCTCCCAAAACAGCCTCTCCGGAGGCGGTAACGGTTTAAGCCAATTATTTACATTCCACAAGTTTGTGGTTGCCCTGCAAGTTCTCGGGCTTGTCCGTAAGCAGTTCCTTACGCAACGGTTGCAGACAGTCCCCACGGGGACTAGTTGCCAGCAACGGCCGGTTCAATCACGGTTCCAATCAGATACACTTCTTCGGTTGATTCAATCTTATCATTCAAACTTTTAACGGTACTCGTGGTCCCAACGGGGTCAACTGCCGGCAACGGTGGACCGCTGACTCACTTCAAATCCACGGTCTCGGCCGGAGGAGGGGGCTGGGCTGGTACTCGGGCCTCTTGACTGCCCCTCAGCTTAGCGTCCAGAGAAAACCAACCCCTCTCCCCGCAGTGCCTGGTGTACTGGACCAAATCTCCCGGCATCAGGTTGCGGCCCGGGTGGTCCTCCGGCAGGTGGGCATTGACGTCCCGTCGGGCTATAAAGACTTCGGCCTCCAGGCCCGGCTCATATATGAGTCCGTACCCCCGACGGACGTCAAACCTCCTCACTTGCCCCTCATAGATCGGGCCCCGTACGCGGAAGGTGGCCAGGCGGAGGCTCTCCTTTTCTCTAATCGTGCGGGCTACCAGCTCCGCCTTCCTCCTCTCCCTCTCCGCGATTTCCTGGCCCAGCGGGGTCTGCTCCCTGTCCCAGTAAGGGGCTACGGTGGGCCCCTGCGTGTGGATCGGGCCCCGCGAGACCTCCTTCACACTGCCCACTACTAGCGTTCTGGGCGGCAGGTCCCGCGGTGTCATGGCCTGGGGTGCTGCCTTACAGCGGCGACCCGACGCGGCCTCAGCCGAGGCATGGGGAATGGGTACAGGGGTCCTCTCCCGCTGAGCCTCCGCCTCCTCCTGCACAAGACGGGCTGCCGGGGGCGGTACGGGGCCAGGCACAGTCACAGGTGTCTCCGGTGTATCTTCGCTGATGGGCTCAGCCTTCGGCTTCTTCCATGGAAGCGGTTCAGGGCGGTGTCGGGCTTCTGCTGCAGGTCGGTCCGCCGGGGCGGATTGGCAGGGTACCGCTACCGATTGTGGTGGTAGCGGGCCTAGTGACGGGGCAGCAGCAGCCAACACGGGTAGCGGGGGAGGTAGCAGGGTGAGCGGGTGTAGACCGGGCCCCTCGGCCGCGATGACCGACCCGCTAGGGGTACAGGGGCGTGGGTCACTTACCCGCTCTTCCAGAACTCCCTCCACCTCGCGTCTCCATATGGCCGCCACCACCTCCGCCATGTCGGCCTCCCACTCCTCCAAGAGGAGCTGCACACGGATCTGCAGCCGTTGTTGTAGCTGAGCGGTCCGGACCTCTACTCACGCCGCGGTCCCACGCGCGGGGGCTACAGTGCTGCGGGACGGTTGGTGCATCGCTGCGGCGGCCTCTTCCAGGAATCAAAAGATGGCCGCAGGGTCCTGGCGTCCCTGCTTTTATAGCCGCGGGCTACATGCGGCCAGACGCCATCCGTCCCCCTTAGTCTTTTTCCGTCTCCTCCTCTACAGGGGCGGGGTTTCGGCCTTCGCGCCTCCACTGCTCGAGGAGACGCTCGAGCGGGGATTTTTCGCGCCCAAAATGGCGGCTTCTCAAAATTTTCGGCCGGACACCTCCGGCGGTCACAAGGCACACCTCTACCAGACGGCAGAGCGGTAAGATCCTGTTCCTGACGCCAAGTTGTCGCGGGCGGGGAAGACGCGCTGCGCTCACCATGCTCGGGTCCGGCACTGCTGCTGCTTCGCTTGCTGCTCGGTGGCTCGAGCGGCGGGCCGGATCCGGGGACTCGAGCGGCGCTCCTCGCCCGTGAGAGAAAAGGGGAATGGTTTTGGGGATTTATTGTCCGTGACGCCACCCACAGTTGTTGTGAGGTTGTGACACCACCGCTACTCTGGACGGGGATCCCGGGAGTGATGACAGGGAGCAGCTTAGATGTTGTTTTTCCCCTCCGTGGGTATGGGGGTTGGTTGTCCCGGGGCCCGGTGAGGGAGGAATGGCAGGTGAGTTACGGGGCATGGTGAGGTGCAGGGTCGCGGGGGCAGCGCGGTGCCGCACGGCACGGTGGTACTCACTCAGCCAATGATGAATGCAAAGTCTCCGGTAAAACAAACGGCTGGATGTACGGGTCCCACAGACGGCTGCGGTGGTTCTTCTCCCGGTAGGTTGGCGGTGACTGCCTTTCCCTGCACCTGTGTTATGTTCTAGGTTCTGATGGCTTCCCACCGGTAACCCACTCCCCAGCTATGATGGATGCTGAGGGAGCCCCTTTTGCCCGCAGGCTCTGGCCCTGGGAACTGTAGCCTTGGCGGTGACTGTATTTCCCTTCACGGTTTGAGCGGTTGCCTTCAATCGGGTCTTGACTGCTGAGAAACCCCGGAGGTTCCCTTCGCTAACGGATTTGACCGGTTTTACGGCGACTCCAAGCCTGGTCGGGGTCCGTAGGCCCTGCCGAATGGTGCTGGCTTCTCTTCGCTCCCCGATCCGGTACCGGCGGGCCACCGCCCGTCCCCGGTCCTTACGGTTCACGTCAATCAGCCCATCCTGCAGACGGTCACCACTGTCTGCCAACCTTGCTGTATGTGCCCGGGCCACGCTCCCGGACACGGTCAGTCTGCTCCACTACCACCGCACTCTTCCACTCTCCAACTGAACTCTACTCTCCCCTTCCTTTTCCCGCCTCCAGGACTGTGAACTCCTCGGTGGGTGGGGCCAACCGCCTGGCTCCACCCCCTGGTGTGGACATCAGCCTCTGGAGGGAGGCAACAAGGATTTTTGTCTGACTTTGATGTGCCTAGCCGGGGTGTGGGGTGTGTTGTTGCAGTACCTGTGACGTCCTGGCTTGTCCAGGGCGCCACATTGGCACCACCGCTGCTGGTGACGGGGAGATGTTGTTTTCCCCCTCCGTGGGTAGGGGTCGGTGGTCCCGGGGCCCAATTATGTGACGGGGAGGCAGGGTTGGTGAGGTGCAGGGTTGCAGGGACAGCGCGGCGCGGTGCCGGATGACACGGGTGTACTCACTCAGCAAGAAAGGTACAAAGTCCTCGGTAAACCAAATGGCTGGATGGACGGGTCCCGCAGCCGGCTGCAGTGTTTCTCCCCGGACAGGTGATGGCGGCTGTCTTTCCCTGCACCTTGATGTTTTCGTTTGACTACTATGGATCCCCAACGGTAGTCCGCTCCCCGGTGTATGGGTACCAGAGGAGCCCGTTTGCCCGCAGGCGCTGGCCCTTGGGTCTCTAGCCTTAGGCGGTAGCTGTATACCCTCACGGTGTGGGCGGTTGCCTTCAATCAGGACTTTTGCTGTTAGGAAACCCCTGGAGTTCCGGTCACATTCGGAGTTGACTATTGTCGGTGGCTCCAAACCTGGTCGGGGTCCGATGGCCCTGCCTGTGTGTGCTGGCTTCACTTCGCTCCCCGGTCGGTACTGGCGGGCCAACGCCCGACCCCCGTCCTACGGTTCCGCGTTGCTCCACCACTCCTGCAGACGGCCACCACCGTCTGCCAACCTTGCTGTCAGTGCCTGGGCCACAAACCCAGACACTCAAGTGTTTGCTCCTCTCACTTCAAACTCCAACACTCAACTGCCACTTTTCCCGCCTCCAGGCCTGTGAACTCCTCGGTGGGTGGGGCCAACCGCTTGGCTCTGCCCCACCTGGTGTGGACATCAGACACTGGAGGGAGGCAACAAGGGTTTTTGTGTTTGGCTGGTGTCCCTGTCTAATGGGGGTGGGGTGTTTGTGTGTTATCTGTGACGACCTGGCTAGTCCAGGGCGCCACATTCCCCCTTGGTGAAATGCAGACCGTCCGCGGGCTGCCCGTCCATCACCGGTTTTAATTTTTTTCAAAAACTGTAAAAAGATAAATAACATGTAAACATTTCAAACATGTAAGCAATTTTTGTGAAGACACTTAAACGTTGCACATATAAACAAAAACATTTTTAATACTGACGGACAGATGTCTTCCGCTCTCCCACCGAAGCAACCTAGCCCTGATGCTGCCCCTAAGAAGTGGGCAGCACCCCTTGACCCCAGTCCAGGTTCAGGCTGCCCAAGCAGGAACGGGTACGGCTACTCGCACCCGGCTGTCACTTCAGGGGACCCCACGTCCAGGGGGACCCCTGACCCCCGGAGGATAGCCACCGGTCCTGGTGGTGGCCGGGCCCCAGCCTGCTCTGCTGCGGGCCCTTCCTCCAATCTGCCTCTCCGGAGGCGGCAACGGTTTCCATCCCATAAAACTATTTACATGCCCACCAGTTCGTGGGTGGCCTGCCAGTTCCCTGCCATGTTCATGAGTAGTCTTTCATGCAGGTGGTACAAACACAGAGAGTCCCTCCGGGGACAACTTGCCGGCAACGGCCGGAATAATCAGGTAGACAATCAGATGAAGGTCACGGTTGATTAATGTCATTCATTTAAACTGCTGAGGATCCCAACAGGGGACAACTGCTTGCAATGGCGGGCCGCTGCCACTATTGCTCACTTCCGTACTCCTCACCCGGCTTCAGGTGAAGAAGCACGGGTTCCAGCCCCTCCAGCGCACAGCAGGCGCGACGTGGAAGAGCGGCCCAGTATCCATTATTTCCGCTCCGAGGGATGTAAGTGACCTCCATGTCATACAAGCCGAAGACTCCCTCCTCCTCCGAGACAGGCTCCGTGTCAGCCCCCAAGCCGCTGTCCTCTGACTCCAGGGGGTTAATGGTGGGACCTGGCAGGTCGGTAACGGTTTCCAGCTGAGCCTAGACTCGTGGCTCCTCAGTGGCAGGTGACCTGTCGTCAGCCGGTGTACGGAGGTCTGCCATCGGTTCTTCTAAGCCACCCCCTCGGGCTGTTGATTGTCTGGCTTCCTCTCGGGCCTCCGGGCCCTGGCGGGGCAAAACGGACTCCGCCACCTCCATCGGGGATGGCGGTCTGAGCGGGGTTGTACGGGCGGTCAACACAGGCGATGGGTCGGGCCCTGCTGGTGCCAGGGGTAGACCGAGTCCTTCAGCCGCAGAGGCCGGTCCTTTAGGGACACAAGGGTGTGGGTCTCTCACCAGCTCCTCTAGCATGGTCTCTATTTCATGCGCCCGCGCGACCGCAGCCAGCTCTTCCATCTCAGCGGTCCAGCGATCTAACAGCTCCCGTACTTGGGCCCGGTTACAGCAGCACAACAGCATCACTTGGGTGTTCAGCCAATGCCGCCGTCCCGGGGGCAGGCTCCGGAGACTCAGGCCTCTCAGATGGTGCGGACATGTTGCAAGCTGCTTCCAGGAACTGGTTAGCTTTGCAGAGTCCTGGCGTCCCCGCTTTTATAGCCTCGGATACATTAGGCAGACACACACCTGCCCCCCCTTGGTTCTCTTCAGCACTTCCGTGTATTGGGGGCGGGGCTTCGCTTTCGCGCCTTCCCTGCTCGGAGAAGACGCTTGAGCGGGAGATTTTCGCGCCAAGATAGCGGCGCTTCAAAATTTTCGGCCGGACACCACCGGCAGAGACCACATGGTGCACTTCTACTGGTAAGTAGAGGGGTTCAATCCTTTTCATGACGCCAAGTTGTCGTGGGCGGGGAGGACACCGCCGCTGCTGCGCTCTCGCTAATGCTCGGTTCTGGCACTGCTGCGGCGGCTGCTGCTCGGTGGCTCGAGTGGTGGGCCGGATCCAGGGATTCGAGCGGCGCTCCTCGCCTGTGAGTGAAAGGGGTGGTTGGTTTGGGGGATTTAGTCCGTAACGCCACCCACGGGTCGTGGTGAAGATGGGCACCACCGCTGCTGGTGACGGGGATCCCGGGAGCGATGGTAGGGAGCAGCTGGGATGTTGTTTTCCCCCTCCGTGGGTGGGGGTCGGTGGTCCCGGGGCCCAATGATGTGACGGGGAGGCAGAGTTGGTGAGGGGCAGGTTTGCAGGGACAGCGCGGCGCGGTGCCGGATAGCACGGGCGTACTCACTCAGTAAGAAATGTACAAAGTCCTCGGTAAACCAAACGGCTGGATGGACGGGTCCTGCAGCCGGCTGCTGTGTCTCTCCCCGGACAGGTGATGGCGGCTGTCTTTCTCTGCACCTTGATGTTCTCGTTTGACTACTATGGATCCCCAACGGTAGTCCGCTCCCCGGTGTATGGGTACCGGAGGAGCCCGTTTGCCCACAGGCACTGGCCCTTGGGTCTCTAGCCTTAAGCGGTAGCTGTATACCCTCATGGTGTGGGCGTTTGCCTTCAATCGGGACTTTTGCTGTGAGGAAACCCCTGGGGTTCCGGTCACATTCGGATTTGACTAATGTCGGCGGCTCCAAGCCTGGTCGGGGTCCGATGGCCCTGCCTGTGTGTGCTGGCTTCACTTCGTTCCCCGGTCGGTACCGGCGGGCCAACGCCCGACCCCGGTCCTACGGTTCCGCGTTGCTCCACCACTCCTGCAGACAGCCACCACCGTCTGCCAACCTTGCTGTCAGTGCCTGGGCCACAAACCCAGACACTCAAGTGTTTTCTCCTCTCACTTCAAACTCCAACACTCAACTGCCACTTTTCCCGCCTCCAGGCCTGTGAACTCCTCGGTGGGTGGGGCCAACCACTTGGCTCCGCCCCACCTGGTGCGGACATCAGACACTGGAGGGAGGCAACAAGGGTTTTTGTGTTTGGCTGGTGTCCCTGTCTAATGGGGGTGGGGTGTTTGTGTGTTATCTGTGACGACCTGGCTAGTGCAGGGCGCCACATTATGATGGGCTTACAGCTCCCCTATTTACAATATGATGGGCTCACAGCTCCCCTATACACAGTATGATGGGCTCACAGCTCCCCTATAGATATTATGATGGGCTTACAGCTCCCCTATGTACAATATGATGGGCTCACAGCTAACCTATACAAAGTATGATCGGCACACAGCTCCCCTATACAAAGTATGATGCGCCCACAGCTCCCCTATATATATTATGATGGGCTCACAGCTCCTCTATATGCAATATGATGGGCTCACAGCTCCCCTATACTCAGTATGATGGGCCCACAGCTCCCCTATAGATATTATGATGGGCTTTCAGCTCCCCTATGTACAATATGATGGACTCACAGCTCCCCTATTCACAGTATGATGGGCCCACAGCTGCTTATAGATATTATGATGGGCTTACAGCTCCCCTATGTAAAATGTGATGGGCTCACAGCTCCCCTATACACAGTATGATCAGCCCACAGCTCCCCTATACAAAGTATGATGCGCCCACAGCTCCCCTATAGATATTATGATGGGCTCACAGCTCCCCTACGTACAATATGATGGGCTCACAGCTCTCCTATACACAGTATGATGGGTCCACAGCTCCCCTATAGATATTATCATGGGTTCATTTGTCACCCAGGGCTATGGAGTACTCGGTCCCGGGCAGTGTACTACTGGGATGTGTCACTGGGTGGCCGTTCTCTGATTCCATGACCCTGGGGGTGGCTTTAAAAAGGGGTTTATATAGAAGGGAATGTTCAATAAAGTTTGTCGTGACACAACTTGCGGGTTGCGGTTATGGTGATGGATCCGCCGCTGCACAGTTGTTCCGCTGGGGCTGATGTCATGGCAGCCTGGATGTAGGGCCAGGGTCTCATGGGGTAGGTGATGGAGTTAGGCGCAGAAAGAAGGAGAGGCCACACGAGGGGTTACTGTTTAACTGGTTCTCTTTACTCACAGTAAATGGTAACTGGTACCCGGAGGAAGGCTGGTATTCACCTCTGGTTCCTTTTAGTCCCAGTGCCGGTTGGGGCTTGGTGGCTTCTTTCCCCTGCACCTTTCTCAAGTTGGTGGGTCTCCGTGGCTTAGAGCGTCTTTGGGTCCCCTCCTGTTTGACTTTCAGTCTCTGGTCTGTATGGCGGGCAGTGTGAACCCTGTAGGGTCAGTATTCCGTTCCGTTCCCTGGTTCTCCCGTTACTGCTGGTGCCCCCAGACTTCTAAGGTCAGTGAGGTCCTGGATGGTCCCCTCACTGTGCAAATTTTTATCAGGTCTGCCTAGAGCATTTGCCTGACCTAGGGCTCTGTGCCCCGTCGGTGCTTTGGTTCCGGGAGTACTTCGCCGTACTCTTCCGGCAACCGCACGCCTGAGCTCTCAGGTCTCTGTTACACTCCTGTGTCAGAGCAGTTACGTCCGTGTCCTCTCACTTCCACTTACTCACTCTAACTCACTGATTGTTTGTCCCCTGGCACCTGGTCGTTGTCTAGTGGACTGGATCAGTTCCACCCCTGGGTGACCATCCATTGGGTCCATGTCTAGTCTGTCACCAGTCTGTGGGGATGGGTAAAACTGGGATTACAATGTGTTTTGCAGTTACCGGCATTAGTCTTCCAGGTCCCTGGGGGTAGGCCCTGCATCTTTGGTGGGATGTAGTACTTTGTAGTGCCCTGAAGGGTTTAGGGGCGCTACACTCACAGCTCCCCTATACACAGTATGGTGGGCTCACAGCTCCCCTATATGTAGTATGATGGACCCACAGCTCCCCTTCCTTTTACACAGTGTGATGGGCTGAGAGTTCACCCAAAATACAGCATAATGACCTCCTGTATAATAGCCCTCACATTAGCCGACACACTGTTTAATGGTCCCAAACTGTATGTTGTCCCTCACATTAGCTCCCACATTGTATAACTACCCCTAGAGTTTGACAGCCCCCACAATAGCTCTCACACTGTATACAAGCCCTCAACACTGCATGATGGCAATGGGATTACCTATAATGTATAAGGGCCCACATAGTATTCCCTGCAATGTATAAGGGCGCCCATATTTTATGAAGCCCCCACAGTCCCACCACACTTTTTAATAAAAATAAAACCATCATATACTCCCCTAAACCAGGATCCTGATTGGTGCTCGAACGCACAGGACATCAGCGTCCAGGCACCGCGCAATGACGTCACCACGCTTGGATTCTGACGTATTGTGCGTATAATATAAGCCCTCTTTCCATGTAAAGCAGCATGAAATGAATGGTGCATATTATTACATATCAAGTTTTGATAGATTTAACTAGTCAGACAATTCTGACATCTAGTGGCTGCTTTTTAAATTACCACAACACAATACATCAGAGGTCGGTTAATGTAAAGATGAAAATAAACTCAATAGAAAATGTTGTCCTAAGACAATAGTAAGCGCTTGACCCAATAGTAAACTTATAATTCTGCAGCTGGTTTAAAGGAAAAAACCACCCCAAAAAGTTGCCCAAATAAATTTACATAAAATAAATTAGAGATTTTTTTAGTAAAATGTCTCACAAACCAGCGCTGAAATATAAGAGGAGAGTTAATTTAATTAATTAATTTTATTAGAACAAGAGTCCTAATTCCTACTGCTGAACAAGGACAATTATAAAAATAAAAATAAAAAATTTTTAAGCATAAAAGGACTGCAATATCGTGGGGCCCCGGCCGG